>NW_010206421.1:21158-33201 GCF_000695765.1 Mesitornis unicolor | reverse complement strand
TTTTTGATCTGAAGGGAAAATAAGCAACTCACACTGATTTTGTACCTGAACCAATTTCAAGAAGAAAAACCACCTTCCAAGCAGCTTTACCAGTTTACCTTTAACTGCCTGATTCCCTGGTCCCACTCTGTTATTCTCATTTTTTTCCTTTCTTTAAAGGTGATACAAATGCTTCCCTCTGGGTCCAGTGTTGGCCGGGTGCAGGAGTGATGACCCCCAACTAAAATGCATGGTTCCTAACCCATCCCAGCCCTACCCTGCAAGCTTTTCTGAGTATTCATTGGCTTTCCATGTGCATTTAAAATACCAAGGTGATCGACTGCGTATGTAATTACCGCCTCTTCTTCCATAAAGACGACCAGCATTTTGCTTCTTAGGAGAAACCCAGTCTGTCTGAACCAGTCTGTGTCCATCCATGCTTTACAGTGCTTGTGTGCAGCAGGTAGGACTGGTTATGCCCAGCTTTGTATCGAAAGGCCGAGTAGTTATTTTCAGGGTCACAAAGTGAGAAAATGAATGAGCCGGGAGCCCTGGTTCCCCATCTCATGCTCATAAATACCCTGAATTCCCCTGTCACCTTTACGGGCGTGCTTTGTAAAGGTGCTCGGTTGAACACGGCTCGACTGCACAGGAAGATTAAGCAAGAGTCAAAACTTTTGAAAGTCAAGAACAAAATGTGGAGTTTTTTTTTGGTGCTGAGCAGTCACTTTGTCAGCAAACCCCAGAGTCCCATCACCCAGTACTGGGCACACATCTCCTGATCCCTGCATTTTGCTCCTGGAAAGTTGAGTGTTTGGGAAAACGTGTGGTTTATGAGATGTGGCAGGCTCTGTGTTTTGAGCTCTCTCCTTTTCTGACATTGGAAGAAGTCACTAAGGCGCTTACTTTTTCAGTACATCACATAAAATGCAAAGTGTATTTGATGAGGAGCCACTTACACAGTTCTTTACAACATGGAGACAGAGTTATGAGGTTGGGCAGCAGCTTTGTTGATGAAAGAATAAAGAAGTAGATTCTTTTTTTCCCTTCCACTCTTTAAAATGGGCAGAATAAAAATTTTAATTACTTGTTTGCCTATAAATAATGCAGAGAAGCCATAGGTTGTGCTTATACACATGCACGCACAAAGTGAGATACATATCTAGTGCCAGAAAATTGCTTGAGCCTCTCGTAGGTAGTAAATTCTCCGTGTATTTATGGCCCACGGTGGATGTGCCCATGCATGCTGACAGAGAAATCGTATGTCAAGGTGATCGGCAAAGGGCAGGAGGAAAAAGCCTTTTCTCTTTGGGTGTCAGGCTTTCTCCAGGTTGTTTTTCCTACAAAAAGGTTGATTTTTCCTTACGGACAGGGAAAAAATAGTCCCCTGTCCCTAAATATTCTTGAATAATTACTCGCAAGATGAAGCGTGAAGGAATTTGTAGGTGAAATCAGGTGATTCTTCAATACCCAACGATTGATAATGGAACATTTGAGGGAGGAGGAGTTGTGAATGAGGACAGGTAATTGTCTATAGAAAGCTGTGAATAGGAGCGAGCTGCCTCTCAATGCAGAATGTGTGTTGCTTTATTTCTTGAGGAAGAAATGAGATTGAGTCATATATCAATTAACCTTAAGCCAGATAACTGGCTGAGGATTAATTTACTAGATAATACTGGAATCTGGGAGGACGTGGAGGATTTGTTGGGAACTATTTAAAGTATAATTAATGTTCCTTTTAAATATACAGAGAGATAACAGAGTTAGCTGAAAAATCTTTTTACTGGAAAACGGAACATTTTCAAAGAAAAATAAACGTTCAAGCATCAATTCCCAGCTGCTGGGAGGTGATGTGGTTTCACGCAAGACAAAGGAGCTTCCCAGAGTTACATGGTAAAGGATCACGTCCTGGTATCAAAAGGACAGAATGTAAATGCTGAGTTGCTGAGGGTTTTTGCAGGCTGCCCATTAGGACGCTGCTGATGTTAATTGGAGCTCTTCTGCCTGGCGTGGGGCCCCTACGCTTGCGTTTGGAACTGGGTTTGCCTCGTGCCCATTGCTGTGGTGCACTGAGCAGCTTTTGCTGGGGTCCTGAGCTGGCTTTTCCTCTTCCAGGGGCGAGGTACCAGCAGAAATCATCAGCAGTTTTCTCTGTTTATCCTTTGGGGCAAAGTGCATCTTCAAAAACTGTAAATATTTCGATTGCTAATTTATACCCTTGGCATTCAGGGCGACTTTTTCAAGTGACTGACGTGATTAGTTGCTCGTAGCCTCGTAATTAGCCGAAATGTCATTTGCGTCGCGTTGCCTTGTTGCCTGTTTTGCTCTGTGTGTAATCGCTGGAAAGCAAAGCGCTCGTACGGGCACCACTGCAGCCACAGCATAGCTGTGCAGCTGGGGGATGGGGTTTCTCTTTTAGATTAGCAACCTATTAAAATAAATAATAATAGCAATTATGTGCCACCTCTCCTTCAGCTATAACACCATAAAAACTGGATCTCTGTCCAATTTGTGTGCCCTTTGAGAGTCTGAGAGGGTCTGCCCTAGAAGAATTGCACTCAGGGAGACTCTTCCCTGTGTGCATACACTGATTGGGTTGGGGTTTTTTGTTTCCTTTGAGTTTTTGTATTTGAAGACCTCAAAACCTTTCCAAATCTTTTGCCAAGTTGTTCACCTGCAACTCCAAAGAGTTTAGAGGTGATTTTTTCCCGTCTTTCCTATGGTTAATACACTCAGGAAAGCCAACGCTTTATGCTGCAGATCTAAGCCAGTGTTAATATGGAGCTTTCCACTGAGGTTTTGATTTTGTGCCTGGCACGTTTAGCACCCGGGTTCTGCAGCGTCCTGCTGACGTATTTCAATGCTTTGTGGAGCAGATGTTACATTTGTGGGTAAGGGTCAGATATTTAAAAGGAATTAAGCTCCTAAGCTCCTTTCAAACCTAACTTGTGTGTTAGAGGAGACAACACGTTGGGATCTATTGTCTGCTCCCTTGCGTCTGGGATGTTTTCCCTTGCTTGGTGTTGCTGTGCCTCGGCTTCTATTGTATCGGTACCGAGTTTAATGTATTCCTGGTCACAAGGTCCTGGCAGAGAAATAAAGTGTGAGCCAGCCGCTGCTAAGGGGTCTGCAGGAGAATCCTTCAAACCCCTTTAGCACTGCAGGGAAGCAGTTCTGTTTAGCTGGAGAAGCCAAATTGAGAGATGTGCTTTTATCATCGTTTTTACATCAGGAGTGTGATCCTATTTTTACCTATCAATGGGATGCGAAAGCACGCTTTCTATCCGATTCCTATATAAATGGATTTCACATTACTCAATACAATGCACTTTAGTGATTGGAAATGTCCAAGTGATTAGGGCAAGCTGGCATTTTGAAAGTGCTGGAGTGTGCCTATGGCTACTCAGGCTGGGGAGAAGTTTCGAATTATCTCAAGCTGCTGTAATGCAGACATCCTAACCCACAAATGTGATGTTAATTTTTCTTGTGGTGCAGATTATGGAGGAGAGTGACCCTGCTCGGCTTCCTCTGGTTATGTTCTGTGTTCACAGCAGTTTCTGAGAGAAGTGAGTCCACGTGATTTATTTTGGGTATGAAAAATCTGTCTTACAGTAGCTGTAGCTCAGTATTTGCTTGCGTTTAGCCAATATACTGTGATCACAATACTGATGATGATTTCGTTTTGCCGTGAAAGGTGATGTTTTCTGCTACAGTCTGCAGCTCTTGCAGTCCAAACAACTGTTACTCAAAGCTTTGCACCATTTTTTCCCATTAAGAACAGGTTAAGCATAGCCTGGCTTATTTAGAAAGTGCACTCACAGGCCAAATTCAGAGTTATCTGAGGCCAACTTAAATCCCCGAGCACCTCAGTGCAATGTGCCTGGCCCTTTCAGATGATTTAGAAAGCGTGTTGGGCATCAGGACCTCGGCACCGACAGAAGATGATTCACGCTTCTGCACAAACGCTTTTAAAATAAAAGAAAACAAAATCTTTATTGAACCTCAGATGAGGATAAAGGAAGTCAAGCAGCTTTGCAGCAAATTGAGATATTAAAAGGGCTTCTTGTACCCAGCTGGTAGTTTTATGATGATGTCTCTTGGCGTGCATCCGTACCAGTTAAAAATAATTCTGCAATAGCGAGGTTCTTGGCCCTGCTGACGCCTTTGCTTTGTGGTTGGCTTTTTTTCTCTTTTCAAATAAGGTTTTACTAAGAAGGTGTTTTTCTGTTACTATGATTTATGATGACTCGCCCTTTATCAGAGTACTTGTTTCAGGTTGAAGTCTTTGTAGTAGCACAGCTGATGGAGGAGCTTGGGCACGAACAAGTTATTGATTATTAAAAATATCCTTTCAAGACAGCAGTGCCGTTACTAAAGAAAACCTTTCACTATTTGCTAAAAATGATCAGACCCTCCTGTGTCTGCTCTGTTGCAAGGCCACCTTTATTGAGGATTTATTTTAGCATGCACGTTGGCTTCTGTGATGGACAAAATGAGAATGGATGCGTTGTAATGAAAAATAGATACCTGGTCAGGTCCTGAAAGGTAAATAGGGTGCGGGGTGTGGAAGACGTCGTTCACATTCAATTAAAATCAGTTGCTGCTGTAAAACATCTCCCCTTCGACTCCAGCTCTGCCTTTGGAGCTCTCCTGTCCCAGCAATGACTGGAGCCTGCCTGAGGGGCAGGAGAAGATGGCAGAATGGATCATTGCCGCTTAAGTAAGCAGAAACCATCCATGTATTTTTCCCATAGTTCCGCCATGGGAAAACACAAACTGTCTGTTTCTCCCTATTTACTGTCGTGGGTTAGTGGTAATCACCATTTATGAAGTCACTCATAAGAAAGTAATAGCCTGAGTAGTGCTTTGGGATTAAAACACATCTTTAAATGATACTGTAAGGAATCATTTATGTAACGCAACGCTGATCTGTAGCCCTGAGATGGCTTTACATCCCATGATTGACCAAACATTGCTGCTTTTATTGCCCACAGTGATATGCACTGTTCTCATAATTTTCTTTCTGTGTAAAAGTAGCTTTTGTGGCTTGGTGTTATCTAGCACTGGGACCAGAGCCTTCCAGTGGCCTTTCCCAGTGATGTCCACACCAGTTCCAGATCCATACTGGGCTTCAGTTGTGCCAAGTGAGCTGCGAAGTGACGCGGGCTAAGAGCTGGGTAGGTGAGGAACTGGAAATTTTCCCATTTTTCTTCCTAATGAACACCCAGGACCAAATTCAGTGGCAGTATTACTCTGAGCACTTGCATCAGAAATCATGGTGACAGTTTATTCGCATCCTGGGAATGCAGGGAACCAAGTCGTATAGCCTAGGGCCCTCTTGAATAAATGCAGTGCAAGATGAATTAAAAAATACTCAAATGGTTCCTTTGCCAGTTCATATGATGGTAATTGTGAAAATGTCAGCATACGGGATCGACTTTTGTGGGAGAACCTTCTCAAAACGTATACGTGGAGTCAGTGTGTTCTGCACTGGATCTCATCGTGGTGATGCTGGATGTGTCGAAGCTTTTGAAGAAGGAGAGTTTGGACCAGATTTTGAAATATTTCACACACGTTTTGGTGTGAATGTCAAGAGGCAAACACTCCCCCTTTCCCCTAAAATGCATTTTGATGCTGCTCTGTCAAGAAATCCTATTCATCGTTGTAGATCTGAACCAGCTTCACTGCTGGCCTTCTGAACACTTGGTAAAAGCCATTAACGTGGAGCAAGGATGGAAATTATGCTCATGAGAGAGCCCAAGAGATAGTTTTGCTGCTGTGGTTTACTGGATGACTGAGCTGATTCATTATTTGTATAGGAACCTTATTTTTTATTGCTGGATGGTCATCCATTCAGGACTGTAAATCTAATTAATTTGAATACATGAGATCTGCAAGAAGGTGTTTCTGTGTTGGTTTAAATGTAAGAAATAATTAGCTAGCAAAAACTTTACTGCTTTGCAACTAACTTTTTGGCAGGTCTGCAGTTAAAGCCGTAGGCAGTGTATTAAGTCCAAGAAGAGAATATGTTGATTAAAAATGAATTCCTTGCGACTTGGACAGTCTCAACAGCTTAGCTTGTGTTTGTTAGGAGAGGGCATCTGTCTCGCTGCCTTATTAGATGAGGAGGAGGCAAATATAAACCCAAGAAAGAGCCAATGTAGCCCTCCTACATCGCTTCCACTTTGCCAAAAGCCACTGTACTGACTGTTCCAGGGGGCTGCTGCAGCTGCGGGCACATCTGCTGCTGTGGGGGTTGTCCCTGTAGGTTTTCTCTAACGTGGCAATCTGTCAATGCAAATATTGACAAGTGTGTTTTAAGTGGGTCAGGCTCCCCAAAAGGAGCCGCATACACAGTAGTTGTACGTTTTGTTTGTGCAGATAATAACTGGCAGAGACAGGCTGACGAGGGGAAAAGGGAACGTCCTGTCAGCCTGAAATATTATCTGCAGATAAGTGGATGCGATCAATTCTTGTTTTGTAGTTAGCAGCACATTTACACTGCCTAAAAAAAATAAATAAATTTAAAATTCCTTGACTTTTCCATCATTTTATGGAGGATCCTTATGCTGAAATAGTCTCAAAGTCATCACGTATCGCCAAAAGGGCTCACGTACAGAGGAGCGTCCACGGTGCCAGGATGCAGATGGTGCTGCCAAGACGCAGTGGTAGGACAGAGGGAGAAGTCGGATTGCAGCGTGGGTCCAAGAGAAACGGGTAAACATATGGGAAGGACACGCGTTGCAAAGGGTACTTCTGAGACGGGAGACATGGACGGAGCCAAGAGAATCTGCGTTTGGTTCCTTATGTAGGGCCCTGTTGGCATTTTACACAAACCCAAATGAAATTTGGAAGGACTGCTTTAAAAGGAGAAATCTGTGTGCTTTGGATAAGAGCGCTCACCAGGTTTTTTGGGGTTTTTTTTCTTTGAAGGGACTGATGGAGATGTAGCAAGATCGGACTGGCCAAAGCCTGGAGTTCTGTTTCTGGCTTAATTCTTGATGGAAATGTGATCCTCACACTGGCAAGTGTCTGGGTATTTTGATAGGATTCTAATGAAGTTAACTGGGAAATGGGGATGAGAGAGGAACAGGGAGGGTCTGTGAGACTGAAATGATTTGGGGTGCTCTATCTGTTACCATGTCTTCTGCTGGGGTGCCTGGCACCTTGGAGGTGGGTGCTGGGGCAGCAGAGCCTAATGCTGTTTGCTCAGATCCCATCTCTACTCCAGCAAGCCACCAAGAATGGCTTTTTCCAGCATTTTGATGCTAGAAATCTCCCATAAATACTTTTTTAGGCTCCATTTTACTTGAAAATTAACGCTAAGAGCATTTTCAAAGAGAACAACTGTGGGACAGTTATAGTTTCTCCTGCTCGGCTTTGATTAAAGCCTCTTCATATTTATTTTTAAGAGAATCACGAGGCATTTGCTTGTTGCTAAATATAAACAGGATGAGTCAAAGGGAACGCTGAGGTCCGGATTTTGAGACGTGAATCAGGGAGACGCTCGAAGCACCATTAAATCCCACTTCATCTTTTCAAAGTTGCCAACAAATGTAAACAACAAAAATGAAGATGACGCGTTGTTTTGGTCTGTATTTTTAGGATGACATGTGCTGCTGAGTCTTGGAGAGCACCTCCCAGACATGTGAGTGCTTTAATACTGCAATCCATAATAATTCATATATATATATGACCTTTTTTCCCTAATTTAAACTTCTCCTACACTTCTAACAGAAGCATTGTTCCCATGTTAAATTGGGCACTGCACCTTGCTTGACCATTCCTGCACAGTTTTGAGTGTTTCTAAGGTGTGTAGGCATCTAAAGAAGCAAACGGGTGTAAATTGTTTTGGTGAGGTTTTTTTAGATAATATCTAAGAGCGGTCATTTTAAATCTGAATTTTAAGCCGTGTTTCTTCCGAGGACTTCATTCGTTTTGCTAAGGCCACGACCTTACAGTCCATCTTCAGCTGCATTTCAAAAGGTCCCTTCACATGCCATAAATATTTTAAGTCCAGATTAAATGAGGCAGCCTGAGTGCAAGCATCCAGCTTCACATACAAATCTATTTCTCCTCTTGAAGCTGAAAAGGAGCTATTTGACCATGTCTGAAACGCAGCTGCTTAAGCTTTAAAATGTTATCATTTCTGCCTGGGACTGTGTGGTCACAGAAATATTGATGCAGTTGACCGCAAGTGCTGAACTGAGAGGAAATCGGTTCTGTAGTCAGAGCCTCAGGAGCCAGCTGAGTGTGGGAGTGAATTCACAAGATTTATGTGTCTAATTTGGGTGTATCCTTTGAAAACCAAACAAATTTGCACATGTTGATGCATCTCTAACTCTTGAGGAAGGTAATTACATGTTGACCTTTTTGTTAGATGTCTTTCTGCTCACAGTTCTGCTTAATTAAAGTGTAATTTTATGAAGAGGTGGTGGAATATTAGCACGAAGCTTATTGTATGCAGAAGGAAGGACTCAAAATATCATTGAAGTAATGAGAATCATTGTTTCATAGGCCTGAATTTCCCATTTATTGCCTGTTTATGGAGCCTGATTCTCACTTGTGCTAAGATGTTTCCTACAGCCCTGACAGGCACCAGGGGCCATTCTACTCAAAAAGTAGATTTATTTGATTCTTCATGTGTTAGTTTCCCACTTTTTCGATATTGGGAATAAGACAATTGATACCAACTTTCAGGTGGGATCAGAGGACATCCGACTGCTTTATGTCACGTATGAAAATTGGGTATCGACTCTGGATTTGGAGTTGGAAATCCTAATCAGCTAGAGTGCATTCTCGAGTCTGATAAATCTTAACAGACCTTTTAATCAATAGAGCTTAGAGATTGTGCCAGAGCACATAGCCAGCTCGGATATATACGACTTTCGGTAAAGTTACAAAATTCCTGCACATGTTTATTTAGGATAAGTATCTCTCTGAGTTGTCACGTTGTTGCTTTATGGAAGGGATTTAAGCTGACTATGAGATTAAATAGTTGGGGTTTTTTTTCTTCTCAGTTGAGAGCTTTTTCAGGTGTAAGGGTATAATTATAACTGAGAAGCAGGCCTTTTGAAAGGTTGAGTCCATTTTATTGGATGTGCATGCATGTGTAGACACACTTGTGCTCCATGATGCACCATTTCTCACTTTTCAAGTGCCACTTTCAGTCATCTGCGTGACCTTCCTCAGTGCTGCCCTGAATATCGCCTACGGGCAGGAGCTGAAGGCCACCGATGTCACTTTGTAGCTCGGTTCAGTGAGCTTTGGGCCGAGCTTAACAGAGTTTTTCTGCGTTTGCAGCCCTGATGTTGCTGGCAATGCACTCACTCCTGCTGCTGCTTACATGTAAGAACAGATTTACCACCTCCAGGTACCTTGGAAGCGGCTCCGGCACCGCTGGCTGCATTGGGCTGTATTTACAGAGGTTTGTGCTGTAGAGGAGACACAGATTGGCACCCATGGTCCGTGCCGGTGACAACAGCCTTTCCAGGGAAGGATGTGTAGCCCGAGCAGAGTAATTCAGGCTGCTGCCATCTCCTCCTGTGTGTACACAGCTCCAGTTCCAGTAGGTCATATGTGGCACTTAGTTGTCTTGCTGGCTCCGTATGGGGATGATGCTTGTGCAAGCGAAGGTTAGCCCAGCTGATGTGGTTTTGGCTGCAGAGACACCGTACACCGGTGGTGTGTGTTGGGTTGTGCTGTGGAGGTGACTGGCGCAGCCCTTACTCCACGTCTTTGTCTGGGGTAGCTGCAGCGAGAGTCGTCCCCTGCGTGCGAAAGCAGGAGGGAGTGGGGGAAAACTATTTCCACTTCTCTGAACTAGGCATTTATAAAATTTTGAACTTGAAAAGCTCTCCCCTTGCCAGGATTTCTCTCAAGAAAAAAGATAACCTTGGCGTGCTACTGTAATTGTCACTCGCTGGTTCCCTTGGCACTGCTGGGACAAGTGTTGCTCGTACCCTGAAGGCAGACAGCAGCGCTAAATTCTCTCCGACTGTGACTGTTGCTTTATTACCACGAGGACGCAGGACTGAGCAGGCACTGCAGAGGAAGATATTTCAAACTCCTCTTATACCTTCAGTTTGGGAAATTACATTTTGCCATGTAGTTTTTAATCTGTCGGTGTAGACCATACAAAATGACAAGTGAGCATGATTTAATTTTATGATAGCACTGCATTAGATGACCACTTTACGTTGCTGTAAAAGAGGGATTTGAAGTAGTGGTGTGCTTTGCTCTTCCTTCCACATTTGAGATTTTTGTTTCTTGAAGTCCGACAATAAAATCTTCAGCATGTTAAGAGCAGCTTTACTGTTGTCTCCTGGGGCCTGGTTACACACGTGGAGTCATATTTGGCAACAGAGGTATCACATATGCACAGAGTGTTGTGCATCGTTCTAGCAGGACTTGTCAAAATGTTTGGTAATGGGGATCAAGCCCAATCCCTTATTTTACAGATGGAAATAACGGGGTCCAGGGAGAATAAGCACCAAGCAGGTGGCCAGAATGCAAATCCCAGTTTGGCTATTCCTGACTGTGCTTGCACATACGAGATTGCTTTGCGCAGTGGAGCACGGCAAAGGCCTCTCGGATATGGCACATCCATAGCCAAGCACTGCCCATGAGCACCAACTCTGGCTTCTGAAGGCTCAGGAGTGGTGGCCGAGTCCCATCTGACCACAATGTGGGAGTGGGACGAAGTGGTGACCGGTCTTTGGTTGTTACTCAAGGTTTAACACATCTTGCTCTTGCCGTGAGCAGCTGGGTCCCGATTCTCTGTTAGTCTTTGCTGTTTTTCATTTATACTGCTACAAATTCAGTGCAAGTAGGCAGCAGCAGTTTCTTACATCAATAGTGCAAGCGATAACAGAATCAGAACTGTATTGGGCATGTATGTATGAAGAAAAAAGACAAAACACCCTAGGTTTTGTTTCTGACCCTTGAGGAGAAGAAGGATATGTATTGTATAAATCAAGAGTAATACAGTTGGTGTCACTGTATTTTTGTCCTGATAAAATTGAGATGGGGAAGAACAAGTGCTATTGTAGATGATTCTGGTAAAGCCTAGTCCAGAAAACTTTCCAATTCCAGACACTTGCATTCAAAGAAGATAAACTGAAACAGATGCAGAGCAGAGGTTTAGGGTGATCAAGGAAATGATTAACAAGAGGCAATTAGCATAGCCATGCTTCATTAGCTTATTGGAGAAAACTCTGATAATGCATCATAGGCACATGCACTGGGGAAGAGGAGGAACAGGTGAAAATGGAGGCTGATATCAGGGTCAGTGGCCAAATCTGGTCCTGAGAAGTTTCCTTCTGGTTAGAACAAGTTCTGTATTCGTTTCAAACAGCTTCCACCCTAAAAAATACAGGTAAAAGCTAACTTCTTTTGAGGATTGTGATCTATTAAACTTAATTAAATAAAAAAAAAACCCTCCAAACACCCAAACAACACAAGCAATAACATTAGGATTATAATCTTATCATGATGTTCTCTGTTTTAATTAATGAGCAAATTGCTTTAGTCTCCGAGACTGAAACAGTTTATACCCGAGTATCTGATCCTGCATTTGCAGAGGTAAATTAATCCATTTTATCTGCTGCACCATCATGGGTAGAGATCTGTGTTCACTCTCAAGGGAAAATAGAATTCAAATAAGTCCTGTTCCCCAGTGTCCCAGCCAATGATTGCAGAAGGACACACAAACACTGGGTTTCCATTTTAAGCGCTCGGCGAGAGAATTCAGAGCAGTGACAAATACGTAGTGGTTCTGTGTAATCACGGTGCTCTCTGTTCTGCTGAACTATGGAAATGAAATAAAATCCAGGGTGAGCACTGGAGAGTTCCTAAAGGGTTTCTTGAGAACGTGCCAAATTCAATACATCTTCAGGTGCCTTCAAAGTTCACGCAGGGAAACCAGACTCTGCTGCCAAAATTTATTAGAATGGGCTGTTCCTGGAGCTCTGAGGACAGTTGTGTAGAAGGCATTAATTGTTCTGTATCTTAATTATGGAAGTGATGGAAGTCAACAAGGGTAATCTGATTTGGGGGAGTAATT
>NW_010206421.1:15821-21141 GCF_000695765.1 Mesitornis unicolor | reverse complement strand
AGGGAAGAGGGAGGGAAGGAAGGAGGCTTTGCCATTTAATACAACTGAAATGTTAACTTTCTCTTCGATAAGCAGAGAGCAACCTAGAAACAAGTTGAGTGAGTTTTCCTCTTAAATTTGTAGGGCTTTGAAGATTTAAAAAAAGGAGAGGGAGGGATTTTGTAATACTCTAACACTTCATCGGAGACCAGGCGGAGAGAAAAAGAGTCACTAATTGCACAAAACAATCTATTCTACTTTAATTATTTCATCTGTGTCATAATTAAAGGTATCTTAATAAATTAATGTGAGCCATAATAGAGAACACAAAAGGAAAAAATATCTCAAACCTACGAGGAGTTTCAGTGCTGGGAGTCCTGGGGAGGGATTTAGCTGCAGGCTGCTTCACTTCCCCTCTAATCTCAGTACCCTTCCTCATCCGCGCCGCAGATACCGCAGAGCTCCTCACTGATTTTTAACTGAGCTATAAAATAAAATAGGCACAGCAGCTGATACACCTCAATTTCTTATGCTGTTAGGTTTCCAGTTTTAAGATGTGTGATGGTCTTCGGTTGGCACCCACTTTGTGGTGAATGCTAAGTGTTTCCCCTCTATTTTATTCTACTTTACTTTGCTCTCCAGGATGCAGTGATGGGCTTTCCAGCGCAGATGTGGGCTATTTTAAGATTAGTCTATTCCTGCCCACTCCATCCCACTCACATAAACCACATTTAATTCTTCTGCAGCTTTGCATCTTAATTATTGAATCCAATTCTTTTTAGATAACGCTGCGTTCTCGTTTACCAGCAGATGAAGCTGATGATTTGAAAAAATGGGAAGCAAGAGGGCACAATTATTCCTAAGGTTTTTCCTGTTTCTTGGCATCACAAATTAGAATTTAGACATCTCCAGCCTAGCTGATGTTTTCAACATATCCCAAAATCAAAACAGGTTATTTATTTATGAATTGAGAGCTCTTTCCAGTTTAATAGTAGTAGCTCCAATACAAAGAAATTAAGGGAATAGAGGGTAAAAGGACATTAATAAACTTAATACATGACAGCTTGGGGCCCCAAAATACAACGTTCTTATTAAATAATAGGTTTGCTGATGCGTATCAGATCCATCCACTTTGTCAGCATGTGGGGTTATTCCCCCAAATAATTAATATTTACCTGTGCAGGAAAAAAACTAAACCTTAGAGGCTTATTAGTACATGTTCACATTGTAAATAGTGCTGGTAGGGGGCTGATTGGGATAATGCCTCAACAGCAAAAGCAGTTCCAGCTTTCAAAACTGCCTCTGACAGGGCAATTACAATTTTCTCCACTATTGGGATTGAGTGTGGACTGCCCCAGGGTTTTTAGCTTTATGATGGATACCTTTCTACAGCGAACTGTGATGGGGAAACACCCATTTTTTTTCTAACTTATTTTTTTTAAACCCATGAGACGTGCTTTAAAGAACTGAACATTTGTAAAGGAAAAAGCATTTCATTTCAAACAAAGCAAATTAAAAGCTGCTTTTCATGATGTTTCACTTTAATTCACGGTCTGGGAATAGCAGCTTCTGAATATTTTCCTCCTTGTTCATGGCTGTAACCCGTGTTGGAAAAAAAAAAGCTGGCAAAAAGTTTTCCTGACTTATGAAGCAAGCGTGGTTGGTTCTGGTGCAGTGAGATGCAATAGGAAAGGGAACCATCCCTCCTCTTGGTGCCATGGCTGGGTAGGGAAGGGACTTGGAGAGATGCAGGATGCTTCAATCCCACTGCTTCATTCAGTTCTGCAGGGACAGCCCCACAGAAAGGGAATATATTCATTTTTGGGGTTCATTTCTCCCCTTTGGATGCAATGATGTGATCAAAGTGTCCATTAGCAGTGCTGGTCAGCCAAAAGAGACACTTGATGTTGTGTGGTTGAGTCTCATGTCACACTGCTTAACTTGCATCCCTCAGCAGTGATTTCAGGAGCTCAGACAAAGCCAAGCTTTAAATATCTGCAGACACCAGGGAGATTTTGGGTTCTGCATAGTTTTTGGATTGAAAGCTGCGCTCTTTCTGCAGCGACTTGATCTAAATAGTATCTAAGAAGGAATTAAACTGACTGCCCAATTTTGGTAGCTAAGCCTTTCCAGACGACAGAGGGCTGCAGCATTAAAGAAATCCTGTTACAGACTGGGCAGTTGAGGTGGAAGAACTGGTTTTAGGTTGCTCTATGGTATTTGCATGAGCAACTTAAGGAAGGCAGCACCATCCATTCCCCTGGTACGAGTGCATCACATCATCTGCTTTCTAGAAAACTGATCTGTTTTTAATTCACTGAGGCTTAGAAATTAAATTAAACAGCTTTGTGTTGAAATTCTCATTGTTTTTGGGCAGTTTTACTGTCAGGTTTTTAATGGAGCTCTCGGTAAACTCAACGCCTGTGTTTTGTACCGCTCCTCTCCAGCACCCGGCTGACAAGTGAAAATGCTCCTGCTCATACCACTGCTGAAATGTGTTTGAATTTCTGCTTTGCTTTGAATGTAAATGTGAACTTGATCAGCTCACAAGGACACTTCTGTTCATCTGGAATTCATGAATGCACGTTAAAAACTGCTATAAAAGGACATTTCTTGTCTTCAGCTAAATTGACAGCCCCTCTTTCAATATATACTACTTTTGCTTGAAAAAAATCAAGACATATGATTGTCTCTTTTTTCAGCTAAGGAAAATATTTCTTTTTAATGTCTGTATGAGTGAAAATCTGCTCTTTCCTATGATGTTTCCTTTCAAGAGGTACTGCTTTGTTTCTGTATATATAACTATTGCTTTTCCCTTTGCTTGTCTGTCTTAAAGCACAGACTCCAGTGGGTATCCACATCTGTGATTAACCTCCCTTCCCTCCACTGTCACTCAGAGGCTTCTCAGTAAGAGGTTTGTTTAGAGTTTAAAAATCATGATGTTGAGAAATTCCCAAAAGAAGAAATTTGATGGTAATAGGTTGCAGTGAGTGGAATTATTCTTTTTTCTTTTGCTTTTTGCCTTGTGATAGAGTTGGGCTTTGTAGACCTGATTGCAACATGCAGCAGCTCAAGGAGTTGATTCAGCTGGACAAAATAAGGCTAAAGGAAAAAAAGAAGGGGAAGGGGGAAATTGTCTGCTTTTCATCAGCACATATTTTTTCTTCTCTTCAATGACTGTGTAGTACCACTTAAAGTCTAAGCAGATGCACATTGACTGGAAATGATCAGATATTTTCTGCTGGACCAGATTGTGTGAATGGATATCCTGCCCTCAGTTATCGCTGCACACACAAAGACACTTGTCCCAGAACTCTGCTCCTCTCAGGGATCATGCAAAATGGTTTTAATCAGCTTTGAATGAAGCCAGCCAGCTCTGCTTACAAAGCCATGCTCAGTTATTATGCTAACTCGACTGAGTTTGATTAAGGAGCACAAACTGCCCTACCTGTAGATCCCTGAAGAAGGTAACTCCCAACCCAAGGGTTTTGCTGCAAGGCAACAACGTGTTCACCCAACCTGGCCATTTACAGAGCAGGTGTCTTCCCATTGCCTTGGTAGCAGAAGTGTTGAGATCAGTGGAAAGACTGATTCAGGAAGAATTTTATTACATTATTAGTAATACTCTCTACTCTGCCCTGGTGAGACCGCATCTGGAATATTGCGTCCAGTTCTGGGCCCCTCAGTTCAAGAAGGACAGGAACTGCTGGAGAGAGTCCAGCGTAGGGCTACAAAGATGATCAAGGGAGTGGAGCATCTCCCTTATGAGGAGCAGCTGAGGGAGCTGGGGCTCTTTAGTTTGCAGAAGAGGAGACTGAGGGGAGACCTCATTCATGTTTATAAATATTTCAAGGGTGAGTGTCACGAGGATGGAGCCAGGCTCTTCTCGGTGACAAACAATGATAGGACGAGAAGGGGTAATGGACACAAACTGGAACACAGGAGGTTCCACTTCAATTGGAGAAGAAACTTCTTCTCAGTGAGGGTGACAGAGCCCTGGCCCAGGCTGCCCAGAGAGGTTGTGGAGTCTCCTTCTCTGCAGACATTCAAAACCCGCCTGGACGCCTTCCTGTGTAACCTCATCTGGGTGTTCCTGCTCTGGCAGGGGGATTGGACTGGATGAGCTTTGGAGGTCCCTTCCAATCCCTGACATTCTGTGGTTCTGTGATTAGCAGCGCTGGCATGAGCAGCAGCACACCTTGCACTCTCACCACTGGAAGGAGGGGTAAGGGAAGAAGAATGATGGCAGACAAACCAGAATTTTAGGTGGCATCCTGAGGTCAGGACAAATATGTAAAATCTTACAGCTTCTTAGGATGATGCATATTGAGATTTGGAGATTTGGTACTAGGATCTAGGTTTGTTTTGCACTTGCGTAGGTTGAATTTGCACTCCTGGCATGTTGAAGTTGACGGAGATAATTCCAGCTCTTAAGCTGTTCCATGTAAATAGGAAACCAGTCTGTATACATTTAAATCGGGAACCTGGGGTTACACAACCGGGCTGGAGATCTGCCAGGGGAACATCTGTCTGCTGGAACCTTGTGGCACTGAACCAGTTCAGACAAAACCTCTTCTCCTTCAGCCTCCCTAAGGAAGCTGCAGAGGAATGCTCGGAGCAAACACAATTTGGCACAGCTCATCTTAGCTAGGTCATGAGGGAGGAAGGATGTGCCAAAGCAGCTCTTGAAAGGCACTCGGATTTGTTGAGGTATTAGAGTATGGAATTGAAAAATATTTGTGTTGTAATACCTACATACCACAGGATGGAGTTACAGACTTAACTTTAGCTTTTCTTGCCTTCTAGCCAAACTATTAATGTTTGTTGTAACGTGAGGTCTTTTTAATACTCTGTACTTGCAACAGATGTGTACAACTGCACTGGAGCAGATTCTTCCCAATTGCAAAGGGCAGAGCATGGGTAAACCTGGCACAAATCCTGCCTGTGTTGTATATTGAGGCTGCAGGTTGTACGTGGTGCTTGTGCTGTTACTCCTTGCGCTTTAATCTGCTGTGGTTAGGGATTCAGGACAGATACACCTTTTCAGAAGTCCTGAGGACTCTGTTAGGAGTTGTGTTCAGCATCCTGCTCCTGACTGGGAAAATACGCTGAGAAAAACAGTCCCTCAGAGTCATGGAACTGATGTAGAGGATGGTGCAGTGAAAGCATTGCATGGGCGGACACGGTGTTACCAAAATCAAGGGCTGGAGGCAATAAAGAGCTGAAATCTGGAGCAGAAATAGAAAATCTTCCAGCAATGACTGCTGCTAGGAGTGAAAAGAAAGCATCAAGGCATAATCTGGGGTGTTTTGTTGGTTTTTATTTGCTTGTGTGGGTTTGT
>NW_010206421.1:0-15790 GCF_000695765.1 Mesitornis unicolor | reverse complement strand
CCTGCTGAAGGAAGAGGCTGTGCTCTAAGAGTAGGTGCTCCTGAAATCCTCTCTCCAGAAGCAGACCTGATGCAGTGCAGCTGAAATACGGTGGGTGCTGGAGCTGGTGCTGCAGAATGGCTCCTTGCTGCCGCTGCGACGGGAGAGGCATTCCCAGAGGTTTTGTTTCCAAGCAGCCACGCTAACCTTTAGCAAAATTAATATTCTTCAGCATGTGTGTCTGTAGAAAGGTGATAGGATTTAATTACATACTAAAAAGAATTATGAAACTGAATCTACTCGTGTTTGCAAAACACTTGGAAACCTTTCAGGTTGTAGGATTGGCAGTATTAATAATTACTATCTGCATCATCCTTGCAGGTTTCTGCCTATCAATCAAGATACGGGAGTGTTTCCTCTTGGAAACTTCAGAGATGTCCTTTGTCGTTAGCGGAGCCGCTTCAAAAGAGGCGGTCGCTCATTTGTGGAAGTGTGCAGAGCTGCTTTCATGTTGAACGATGTAAACCGCCTTGCTTCTCATTTCTCAACTACTTCACAAACATAATTGAAATTTTACATTTGCCAAAAAGCTCGTCTTCAATTTTAAGTACTTGAAATCTAAAATTATAATTCGGGTTTCAGTAAATACACTCAATTAAAAGCTAATAAAAACCTTGTTTGGTGGTTTATAATTTTTGAAAGGCTTCTTTTTATCGCCAGAGATGAATTCAAAAGCATGCCTCTGTGTATTCAGGAGACAGGTTAATTCTGAATGCAAAAGGTTGTTATGGCATTCAAGCTCTGCTTTCTCCTCTTGAGATGTCTTTCTTTTTTTTCTTTCTGATTTGGTCTATTAATAAAATATTAAGCAAAGTCTTGGATGCTATGCCCCGTGTTAGAGACCTAACATGGAAACCTTGATTTAGTAAGCATCCAGACTTCCGTACCCTCATAAAAGAGTTAAATACAGGGAATTTTTATTACTTGGAACTGTTTTTCCTTGGTCTCTTGCCTTGTCAATTCTCACAAAGCGAGGCAAAGTCAGGTTGGGTAAATACCTGCACGAGAAATGTGAAAGGAAAGGAATTGGCATTAGCGAGTCACCGGTGAGCGCTGCTCTGAGTCAGTGCCTTGCAGCATGGCAGTAACCGAATTTTCAGCCTTTGGATGACACTAAAGACTTGGGACTTTGAGAAGTGATAAAATCCATGAGGATTCTGCAATGCAAAGAGAAACACAGAGCTCAAACAACCTAAATACGAGATGTTATACTGGTTTTGTCTAATTGATAATATTATTGTAAGCGTTCTTCTCAAGTGATTCTCTATTTTTATCAGTTCTCACCAGGAGAAATCTCAATTCAATAGCAATAATGTAATGTCTGAAGCAATTTTCTTCTACTGCTTTTTTTTCTTGCATTATCCTGTATTAAATGTGTCACTTTAATATCTATTCTGTCTGTCTGTGGACTTCAGATCATTTTTGACTATTGGCTCTTGTATACTGAAGTAGGAGCCTAAAAACCCCCTTCAATGTTTTATTATGTATGTATGGACTTGATCACATCCCTAATTAGGGAAATGGCTATAGGTTCAGTGTGGGGACATTTCCAAGCCGCACTTTCTTTCTGTCCCTGTGTTGTCAGCTTGCTTGTTCCCACCCTCTGTGCTGTCCACAACATTGCTGGGAGGGCTGCAAGAAGAGTATTGACATTTTAGCTCGCTTTCAGAATGACTTTTGGCTGAGTAACAGTTTTCACAGCATTACTGTCATCCAGAAGCCTTAAATTGAGTATTCCTGCACTGGGAGGGCTGTAATGTAAAATATGACAGAATTATTTTGGTGTGAAGTTGGTACAAATGAGAGCAAAACCTCTCCATAAATAACGTGATTACATGGATATTAGTGTTAGGATTTTACATTGCTTCTAAGCCACACATGCCCAAAGATACCCAAAACTTTAAATAATGTTGAAAGATACTCCAAGGAAATCAATGACACTGTTGCCTGCCTCAGGTAATGTGAATGTAACACACGGTTATTGTGGTGTTGTGAAGTCTCTTGGCACCCAAATGATGAATTTCTGAACTTCCATGGGTACCAAGCAGATAGAAAAAGAGTTTAGCACTAGAGTGTGTCATGGTTAGGATGTAGCTTAATGCTGAATATTCAAAATAGCTTCATAGATCAGAGCAATCAATCAAGGCAATATATAAGACAACCTCTCGTGTGTGAGCAGCCTGCAACGATTTGGCAGCCAGGTGGTGGATATTTGCAGCTCCAGGGAGGATCATTCCCCTGCAGCCTTGGAGAAGTTGTTTGTGAAGTCAGTTTTTCCTTGAAAAAAAACCTGTCTGACTCTGATCAGGATTAGTCCAGCATCAGCAACGATTTGGCAGCCAGGTGGTGGATATTTCCAGCTCCAGGGAGGATCATTCCCCTGCATGCTTGGGGAAGTTGTCTGTGAAGTCAGTTTTTCCTTGGAAAAAAAACCTGTCTGACTCTGATCAGGATGAGTCCAGCATCGTGAAGTCAGTTTTTCCTTGGAAAAAAAACCTGTCTGACTCTGATCAGGATGAGTCCAGCATCGTCTAAAGTGCCTTTCCTCCACCTTTAGCAGGGTGTCTATAAAAAAACCCCTCTTTCTTCCCTAGAAACTTCTAGATCATCACACTCTAACAGTGGGCTGTGTCCTCTTCCTGCAGTAGATGACTATAAAGGTGTCAACAATCATTTGGGTTTATAGCAGTAGTAATTATAGAGGGTTTTTTTGATTAAATTTTGGATGTTACAAGAGTAGTACAGGAGAATAAATCACTCTTAGTCAGAATTATACTGGCTATATATTTCATTCCTATTTGGGATCGTGAAGCATTCATAGCAGAACTGCACCGGCTGTGGGTATGCGGAAAGATCGCTCTTGGTCTGACAGAACAGATTCGCTGTCCTGCTAAAGACTGCTCACGTGGATGCAGAGTAACTGTTCAAACACATGTCTCTAAAGCAATTAAAAACGTGCTGACTCTGAGATACGATGGTGAAAAAGCCTTTGGGACATCTGGCTACAATGCCATGAGATATCAGTAAGTTTTGTGAGGAGCAAAAACCTGCTGTATCAACGGTCCTGATACTGCCAAAGGTCCATGCAGGTACCTTTGCCTCCATCTACTGCTATCAGTAGCTCTCCAGAGAGATATAAAGCTCCCAATTTTATGCTGATTTCTAATTGCCACATTACTAAGTAATATCAAAGAGTAATTCCTTACATGAAGCCTTTAAATGACATGCCAGTTTTGGACAGTAATGAGAATTTGCTTTATTAGCAGGAGTTTTGTGGCCTGGTCTGTTGATGTCAGCCTAAAGGCAAAATGAGAAATTGCAAAATCTCATTTCTGTTGATCACTGTTAAACCAGATTCAAGGTAATCAAAGCATCTGTTTAGAAATAACATGGGCCTAGGTTTAAGCAGGTTTCAAAGAACCTGTTCTGTTGATCACTGTTAAACCAGATTCAAGGAAATCACTCTTAAACCAGATTCAAGGAAATCAAAGCATCTGTTTAGAAATAACACGGGCCTAGGTTTAAGCAGGTTTCAAAGAACCCTAACCACAAGCTTGTCTTACATAGTGGACCTAAAAGCTGCTTCTAACAGGGCCATTTCCCTGAGCAGGCTGGGATCTAGAATTGAAAAATCTCTTCAAAGCAGAGACTCTTAATAATGGAGAAAAAACAGCACCCAATAAAATAAATGAATGTAGTGATATTTCCAGGAACCCTTCCATAATCTGTGTCTGTTGTATAGAATGAATATACAAAGGAAATGTATAGCTGTGGCATGACACAGTAATGCGGCCGTATATCGCTTAGGCTGGAGCAGGAGCAAGGGGACTAGCGAGATACAAAGAAATAGGAGGATTTGGTGTTAAAAGCAGGGTGGTGATGTTTTTCTTTGTGTGTATTAACCATTTGTCTGAATAATCTGACAAAAGTGGAAAAATCCTCTCACTGGATTTACTTTAAAATTAGGCTGGACAAAAAGTGTTCAGTTCAATCTCCCGAGCAATATTTTTAGGATAGGACATGGCAAGTGAGGCTGAATAAGCGTCTGAATTCTGTCGAAATGACTGAAGTGAAAGGAAATTTCCATGCAGCAGTTGATAGGGAAAAAAACCTCTTCAGAACATGCCCTCATATCTGGAGAGGTTTATGTGCAGCTGCGTGGCAGACAGGGTGACAAGGATCCTTTTCTTGTGCTTTGACTTCTCATGCCACAAGTAAACCTGATATTACATTTTCAGTCGGTGAAATACTCTGTGTTTGTATGTTTTGCTGCCTTACATTACACACAGTGGCTTGTGTTGTCCTACCATGAAACAGGACCACATAAATAGCACTAAAAAAAGAGTTATGTTTATGTGAACCCCAATGAATTTCTCCAACTTCCCAATGCACGTTTTGCCACATCCCAAGGCAGTCGAAATTCAAGTGCATTGATTCGGATCAAAGGATCTGGCTCTTTATCAGCAGGAGGAGAATCAGAAATGCATCCTTTTATGTCATTTATCTCTGAAAATCCAGCTTCATCCTGAAAAGCCAGGGAAAATGGATGGATAGGATACAAGGAACAACACGGCTTTATTAACAGCTACCAGTTTCTTTGTATCATTTCAATTATGCTCCCCCGTAATGAGTTCAATATACTTTTGTAATGTTACTATAAAGCTGCCCATGGGATGACAAGAATATATGGTCCGATGTTACAGTCCTTTCATAACATTCCCGAGTAATTGGGACATAAAACTGAACTGAAACTTTAAACCACATTTCAACTCTGTTCTATACATATTACTTTTCAGCGGGCAAGGGCAGTAATTTAATATTGACTTCTGGCTGCAAGATTACCATATAATCTAAATGCTAATAACAATTAAAGCACAGTGCGGTGATTAAAGTGTCTCTTGGAATATTAAAAATACAGGTAATAGATGGTGTAGGGATGTGAAGCAAAGCTGGAATTTAAGAACCTGTTCTGAAGATCTGTGCTGAGAAAAATAGGTTGGGCTGAAGAGAAGTTTTCTGTGCAGTCTGTGTACTTCTTTCATGCCAAGCCCTCGAACACATATTTTGTTTGATATATTTTTATTCCAGGCTTTATCATATGAAAAGCAGGTCTTTGAAGCCCAACTCTGTACTCTCTTCTATCTTTTCTCTCTTTCCCCCCCCCCTTCTCCCTTTACTATAAGCAATAGTTTGTCTCAGGAGAGGTTAAAGTAGTGGCTTCCCTCACAAATAGAGAAGAATATTGTCTTTTGAAAGTTAGTTCTTATTGATGAAATACCCACTTCAGAGTTTTCAAAGAGGCAGACAAATTATGAAAGCTAAAAACAAGAAAGAAATGAAATGCATAAAGCCTTTAAAAATATCCAGCCATATGCGAGAATGCGTGAGATCTATTAAGCAAGATGCACGCTGTGATAAATGTGCGGCACAAAAGGTCTCTTGGCTCAGCTGTTAGTTCTTCCAAAACTGTGTTTGTGTTTAGCTTTGCTTGTAGCTTAAGGCAGTAGAACTTGTTCCCCTGATTAATGTGCCAAATTGCATGGATTTTAGCAGGTTTATGCACAGCGAAGGATCTGGGATGAGAGAGTGGAGGGATCGGGATGCAGATGTCAGTACCTGACCTGCACTGATGGCTGCTGGGTTTTGGAGGGCCCCTGGGGACAGGGTTGATCCCCAGAGTATCCAGGAGCTGTCCCGAGGTCTTCAGCTCATCCGATCACCTCTACGTATGTAGTAACACTGGGAGCAAACTGCCTGTGTGGCTCCTGACGTGACATTGCCACGGCCACCAGACATCCAGAAACATTTTGAAGACGTTCACCTGCATAGAAGGCAGGTTCAGAAGCTCCGCAGATTCCTTTGGTTTTGCAGTCAACAGGTTCATTTCGGCTCCTGAATTGATTCGCTTCTGAGAATTGAATTTTACTATTTTTCAAGTGATAAAAAAAGCTTCGCGAGATTGTTGGTTTTTCCTCGGTCTCTAAATTTCTCCATCTGCTTCCACAGATGCAGAGTGACCCAGCAGTGCATGAAACAGTTGTCGTGAGCCACACAGCGGCTGTCCAGGGATCCTTCCCCAGCCAGTGGCTTCTTGTGGGGTTTTTTTCAGCCTGGTTTAATTCTCTGTATTGTGGAACTCGGAAGGCTGACAAACGTAATTTGCTTTTCATTTCCTACTTCTTCCTTAGTATTTTTGGGGGAGGAAAGAGGCAAAACAAGCCTAGATAAATATATTGGTTACCAGCTCTTCCAAGAAGCTGTTGCTGCAGATTTCCGAAGCCGTGCTCCTCTCAGTGGATGAATTGCATGATCCGAGCTGCAGATACTTTGAGTGTCCCTGTTCCTGCATTATTCCTGGAGTCCTCAATGCTTCATCGGTTTTAAAGAGCAGGGACCTGCGTTTCTATAGGGTATGAACTAAACTGTACTTTTGGTGCAATGGTTTACATTGGAGGAAGCATTTAAAAGAAACACGATGGGGAAGTGTTATGTTCCACAATAAAAAGAAATATAATAAATGATTTGACTTTCTGGTCCCCTCTGTTCAGATGAAAGGCAGACAGAAGAGAAATAGTTGAAATGGGTTTGGTTTATACTTTTTGCTTTCTTTGCTGTCCAAAAGTCTTTGAAATGTCAGGATTTATATAGGTAGAGATGCTGCTTTGTTTTTCTGTTCTTACTTCTCCTTTTTCCTATTCCGTGTTTCAGAATTTCCCCAGTGGGTTCAGGTTAGCACCAGAAATCAAAACATCACTGTTTCTTTTGCAGGGATCCAGTTAAAAGGCCCTGGTGCTGCACAGCAAATGGTGTGCACATTGAGCATGAGCTGTTTGATGCTTTCAGGGGAGCTGAGTTGTTCAGCAGCTGCTTGTGAGGAGCAACTTCTCTACTGTGGGTAGCAGTTGACTTGTATATGCAATTTCTGGTTCCAAAGGCAAGCTACAGGTGGTAGATCTTCACTAGTGTATATGGGAGGAGATACAACATTCCAACAGTTGAGTTGGAATGTAGGCCTGCTTTGTTGTGTGTCTGTCAAAGGAGAAGCAGGACATGGACAAGAGGAGTTGTGGTTCCCAACTTTTTGAGATGTTGCTTGCTCAGATCTGTACATTAAGGGCACACTATAACCCTGTGAGTCGATAAGGAGCAGTCTCTGAAGACAGTTTGTTTCCTAGCTCCCAAAAATAGTGAAGGGAGAGGAGAAAACAAGTCTCTCCACTGCACCACTCCATCTCACTTTTTCTTTTCCCCTTTTTTCCTCTTTGTGAGGCCATACAATAGGTTGAATGCGTGCCAGCATCAGAAGGAGAAGCAGAAAGGCATCTCCACAGGCAAAGAAGAACAGACTGAAGTAGCTGGGTCATTGGGATGGTTTAGTCTTGGTGTAGCTGATTGTAGAGGGACAAAGATCCCTGTGGTGGGGGCATTGGGGAATCAAAGGCCTTGAGTTGTCTGTGAAAGTGCTGTGTAAAGTGAAGAGAGGGCAAAAATCAACCACAAAAATCTGGTACCACTAGAACAAAATGCAAATAAAACGGAAAAGACTTTTGTGTCTCTTGGTGGGTTTGTGAGCTGGGATTTACAGTGCATATGCATTATTCTTGATGAAAATGTTTTGACCGCTTTTTGTCAAAGCCCCTTGTGCTGTAAGTGCTTCTCTTCACCATAATGGGTTTTGCTGATAGATATCCCTGCCTGAACCATCTCAACGAAACCGATTCCAAGCTTTATTTCTTTACAGTTTAAAAATGTGTTTTTTATGATAATGCTGGTACTGTGGAGGTTGAGCAGTACCCGGAGGGTTGAAGCATTTATTATTGTTAATAATACATGTTTAATAGAACTGCTTTCTTCTGGAGATTGCAAAGAACTTGATTAATTCTGCAAGTGGGGATTGTTTCACCTGATAGTGAAATGTCCTCATCTCATGGGCAAGAAGGGGAAATAGGATGGGACAGGAGAATCAGACTGAGGGAATGGAGCCCTAGCCTCCTTCCCTTGAGATCTCCTAAAAATCCCTAGTAGGTATTTAGGAGGGTCTGTAGTTACAACATGTTCCTTTGGTTTATCTTTGGGCAATTCTGAACTGCTGAAAATTACAGTTTCTGGGGAAGAGTGAGAACTTGGTGGTGGAAGGAGGAGAAAATTTGTCACGAAATCTGTACAAGAAGCTGCATAACTCCTGTGTGCAGGAAAGAGGGGAAGGAAAGCCCAAGAATGCCCCACTGGGGAATGGAGCTATAATCTCAATAGTGTCTGAATCCTTGGGCATGCATGAGGTCTTTCTTCATTGAATAACTTCTGAGTGAGTGAATCAGGCTACAGGTTAAAATATCAAACAGAACAATTTTCCTATTGGTGCAACCTGACTATCCACAGAGCCTTTGTTATATTCTCTTTACCTCTCTTCATTTCCAGCAGGCAGCAGACAAAACATTCAGGTGTGATGTGGATGGAGATTAAAGTCACAGGGAGCTGAGGAAGGGTTATTTGTGTGAAACAACCGAATGTGTGCAAGTAGGAGGAGCTCTGGGTTTTATGCTGTCCCCAGCCCAAGGTAGGACACACGGCTCATGTTTACCCCCAGAACACTGATGTTTGATAGGCGCTGACTTTGCCTTTATGCTTATCTGTGAATGCATCTTGTATAAGATAGCGACAGAGAATTACAATATTTGAGTCTCCTGGCAAGGAGGATTTGTAAGACAGACTGGAAAATTCAGCTTGCTTGTGTTTTGGTGAATTACAGACATTTTAGCAAAAGCAACAGGAGCTACTAGGAGAAAAGGGGGGTAACGGACACAAGCTGGAACACAGGAGGTTCCACTTCAATTGGAGAAGAAACTTCTTCTCAGTGAGGGTGACAGAGCCCTGGCCCAGGCTGCCCAGAGAGGTTGTGGAGTCTCCTTCTCTGCAGACATTCAAAACCCGCCTGGACGCCTTCCTGTGTAACTTCATCTGGGTGTTCCTGCTCCGGCAGGGGGATTGGACTGGATGAGCTTTGGAGGTCCCTTCCAGTCCCTAACGTTCTGTGAAAATGGCAAAGACCTGACTGAACCCGTAACACACAGGTTGTGTGATCCCAGCACCCCGTGAACAACGGCTGTGGTGCCTCAGAGAAGGGCTTTGGGTGATGCAAATCCACACTGAGCCTCATCGCTGCTAATGTAAAGACTTTGAACCCTCATTTTTTGTTTTAACAACATTTCTGGTCCATTAGGTTTCAAGCTTTTCCGTTGCAGCTGAGTTTTGTTCCCCTCGTGGGGTTTGAAGAGGTCTAAGCTTTTGTGTGTTGTGAATTCTTCCAGAAAGTGGATACAAATTCGACTTGGGAAGCTTTGCTTTGGCTGTTGTTAGAGATGCTACAGTAAACCACGTGGACTGATCACCTGTGTCAACTCCCAACTTATTAGGCAAATTTATCTCAGAATAAAGAAATTTTAAGGATAAGCAATGCTTACCTAGTTTGTCAAATGCCACTGCCTTTTATTATTGTAATTTTTTTTCTGCCGCATGAGATAATTGCAAAATAAATTTTGCCTAATTTAAGGTTAATAGATCTGAATTTATTCAAGTTAAATTCATCTAGGAACTAATTTGGGCTCAGTAAATTGTACCTGAGAATTGCATCCGTTCACCTTATGTCTATTAATTTGCTTTGCCTTATATTTCCTTTCCCAGACTGAACTTGACTGGCTTGACACGACTCTCCTTTTTAAATCTGTTTCTAGTATTTTATTTTCTCATTAGCACTTCATTTGTCATCTGGCTTAACCCTGTGGCCTGATGATCATCTTAAGAGGAGCACCAGGATGGATTTTTCAGCTACTTCAGTTTGGAAAAGTGCAAAGTTTAAAACACCAACAACTGTACCTGTGCTTTAATTATTCGTTTTAATTGACTTTAAGAGCCTCTCCCCACCACCTTTAGGATGCTGAGCTTAGACATTTAAGTGTGCTACAGGTGAATGGCAGCACCAAGACTGCAGTCCCGACTCCCAGCTGAATGCACGCTATTACAGACTCCAACAATTCAATATTCAGAACAAAAGCAGTATTTAAAAACATTCGGAAAAGCAGTAGAGACTTGGTACTAAAAATACCAAAGGCTTTCCCATTTAGAAATGCAGCTGAGGGCTGCTGTTTGTTCTCCCAGATAATTAGCAGGCGTCTTCAGAGCTTTCTGAACGGCTTTGTACACATAACTGACAGTTTAAAAACATAGGGAAAATACAGCGAGGCTACTCGGAACATAACACAAAATACCAGATTAATGAGTCATCTCCCAGGCTGATGGAAGAGCAGGGAAAGTCTTGACTAAGAAGAAAAGGCGCTCATTCAGTACCGTACATTTTGTGCTCGTTTGCCATCACTCTCCCCAAAGCTTCCTTGTCGTTACAATTCAAATGCTGAAGCTTTTTGGTTGGAGCCAAACCCTTCAAAGTTGAGACCTGCTTTTTTGGGGGGCAGGAGAGAAATCTACCCCTTCAGAAGAGTAAAATGGGAATCCTAAAACTCATACGTACAGTGGAGTATTGGATCCCATGATTAAAACTTATAAGAAATGGAAGTACCACTTAAAGAAATAGTCTTTTGGGATTTTTTAGTTCAGAATTCTGTCACTTACGTGGTTTACTAAAAAGAACAATTTGCCTTCTGTAACGTACGCAGTTAATCTGAGTATTATCTGCATACACAAGGCCAGATCCTCAAATACTCACACCCCAAAGTGGTTTTGGCCTTCAGCTCCATGGCAGCCCAGCACCGTTCCTTTGGTGCGTGGCTGTTCTGGATCCGATGGCAGATTGATAGGTCAGAAGCGAAGTGAATTTCTCCTTAGTTTTCTTATTTTTAATCATTCAGCAAAGTTGGAGCATTGTTTCAGTACCAATGCAATCTCATTGCAATGAGATTAGTGCTTAAAGATTGGGCTGTAGACAAGAATATGGCTTGTCAGAGCAAAATGACTGTGAACCCTGCGACAGGTTTTGATCATCAAAGGAATGCACAAATTAAGTACCTGTGGCTTTGATTTCTCTCATATATTTGCTACTTTCTTTAAAGAAAAGCAGCTGTCAAAGGCACCTGCATGCACATCTTTCAGCGGGGAACGTGCACGATAAATTGGATTGTTTCCTATTACAGATTTTGTCCATCGCGCTGCTTGTAAATGTTTTCTTTATCTCCTCGATGTGCTTTTATGACAGGCTCTCAGTATTTAATATCATTTCAGTCTCTCCTATTGGCATCTGCATATGAAATGCAGACGAATGTCTCTGCAGCAGAGGAGAATATGACCTCAGGGTGTGCCGTATGATTACAAATGATAGGAAATTTGTCTTCTGAATAAACTTTTATGACCATACGTAAGGACAATTTAAAAGCAGCAGTGTTATACATGGGGTTATTTAGAGCTAGAGAATCCAATCCTTGGAAAAGCCAAAATTTCCCACAAGGTACAGATTAAATATTTTTTACCTGTTTTAATTTGTAACAGCCAAAACAACTATTTCTAGCACTGTCAAGGCAACAGTAATTCTAATCTCACTTTGATGGTATTTGTATGTAGTATTTTAATACTGCAGACATCAAGGGCTCATCGCTCTCCATGGGACTTACTCGAGATTAGGTTGAGATTTTTCCCTTTGCTCAAGAAGTGTTATAGGGTGCAGATATTAGAGTCAAATCTTAAAGATTACTAGTAACCAGATGGTTAAATTATATAAAAAGAAATTCTGATGCTCCTTAATGTGTTGTTGAAATTGTCTTAATTATCGTCATTTTTAAGCATGATATGAAAGTAAATCACCTTGTTACGCTTTACTGGCTGACTTATGGTTTCCATTCTCTGGTAAATGGAGAAAATCACAACTTCTATCCCAAAGAAAATTCTGTACTTGAAAGCAAACCCTTCAGTTTATTCAAACTTTCATGAACTTTGGTATAACAAAGTGCTTTTACTGAGAAATGTGAGAGGGTTGGGTTTTGATAATGCTGACTGAAAATGAAACATGGCTGATTTTTTTTTTTTCCTTCCCTGTAGAAAGTGCCACAGAAAATTTTACAAACTTGATCAATGCAGAGCTTTTTAATTTGCTCAAAGCACACTTTCAGACATAGATCACTTTCATTTGCGATGTTATGCCACCTTTAAATAATACAATAACGCCAAAGAAATAACTCAGCCATCCTGTCCTTAAAGCCCGGCTCTAATTGCTAAAGAATGCAGTCCCTGTAAGGAACTGGTGATGAATGAATGCGGAGCTCTGTAGTTGCTTCTGCTGACCCTTATGGATGTCACATTCCTTTCCACTCACCACTTTTAGTTTCTTTCTGTGTTACTTTTGCAAAAAACTAAAATGTGCTGAGACTTGAATGCAGCGCCCGCGTGTACCAGGGCTCTGTAAATGCTGATTATTCTCCTCACCTTTCAGGTTAGCAGATGCACTGTTGTTAAAACCCTCAGCGAGCCCTATGGCAGATGATCCCATCTAAGCATTCTGCAAATCTCTTGAGGTTATTTTAAATTTGGAATAATTTGCTGTCACTGCATCAGTGACCTGCCTTGTCTTGATTTTGTAATTTTTACTGACCCATACCAGTCCCTTTCAAAAAATGGCTGTTTCTGTGCACCATGTCCAGGCCATGGCACAGCTCAAAGAGCAGAGACTGAGGGAACAGAGCAGAGAGGTTCCTGCCTGTGCTCTGTGCTCAGAGACGAGAAGAAAAGGTTCCTCACGCTGGGCTTACAAGTGAAGTGAAAGCTAAGAGTACACAGGAGATGGGCCCTTGGATTAATTCATAAATTCCAAAATGGATATCCTCTATAGTTTGTTGGTTACTGTAGTGCCTGCTGCTTCTGCCCGAGATCACGGCGATGGATGCTGTACAAACTTGCGCTGAATGGCAGCTCCTGTTGTGCTGCACTTATCGAACTGGAGACAGAAAGCATCTCGCAGAGTTGCTTACACAGAATCACAGAATCGCTCGGTTGGAAAAGCCCTCTGAGATCATCATGTCCAACCGTTCCTGTCTACCCCCTAAACCATATCCTTAAGTACCTCGTCTACCCGCTCCTTAAACACATCCAGGGATGGTGACTCCACCCCCTCCCTGGGCAGCCTGGTCCAGCTTCTGACGACCCTCTCAGTAAAGAACTTCCTCCTTATCTCTGACCTGAACCTCCCTTGGCACAGCTTGGTGCCGTTTCCCCTTGTTCTATCCCCCATCACCTGGGAGAAGAGACCAGCACCCACCTCTCTACAAGCTCCCTTGAGGCAGTTGGAGGTGGTGCTGAGGTCTCCCCTCAGCCTTCTCTTCTCCAGGCTGAATAACCCCAGTTCCCTCAGCCGCTCCTCACAGCTGGTCAGCAGCAAAGCCTGAACGATGATGCTCACTGTGGCGGATCGCTTGCTGGCCTGGATTCCCCAATCTACTTCCCTTGCCCTCCCAGAGCTCCAAAATACAGAACTGTGGAAATATCAGAGAATTGAGACCCGGGAGGTGTTAAACAGCAGCGGCAAAACGCAGCAACAGGCAGGAACAAACAAAGTATCTACTTGGCAGAATGTGGAAAATACTGCGGTTCCTTTCTTTAAACCATAGACCAAAAGGTAAAAGAATTCAACTTGATCCTTTAATATCAATATCCTTCTGTTAGGACTTGGGCACACTTCTGAGTCCTGTAATCTGGGTGTCCTTCATGACCGTGACCTGACATGGGATTTAAACACTGACCCGGTGACTTCTACTGAACCAATGCACAAGTCTGCATGGCTTCTAATGACTACAGCTGGTGTGCCCAAAGAAGTCTGCTCTTATTTTAATTTTTATTATCTCTGTCTCAAAAATTCTAGGTGTGGAGTACTAGAAGTTGATTTACTACGTATAATTTTCTAATGTGTTCCTGTGGTATAATATTCTAATGAATTTTGTGCTTTCTGTATGTGTGCAGTGAGACAGTGTTTGGCTTTTTCTGCTGCTCCCTATCGGTGGCTGGAGTTCCTTGGCTAGCGAAGAGCTGCTCAGGCGATATGCAATTCAAATTGGGACAGCCGGTGTCAAACCATATTAAATTTCAGTGTGATTTTACTACACTAAAACTCACTGCCCTTTGTCTTGCTGCTTAAATAAAATGAATAATCTTTACTTGCATAGGGCCTTTGTGGTTTGGAAACGGAGAAGTCATGATGTTTGGAATTAAAAAGCAAGGTGAAACTAGTTGTAGTTTTTCTGTACTTGGACATCTTTTTATTTCCTAGAGAGACATGAATGACTGAAGAGGGTAGATTTCATTTAAAAAGGAGGCTAGGGAGAAGACTTTCTCACCAGGGTCTGAGTTTCTGGCAAACATGTCATTCCTCTGCTTATTTATCATCTACCCTTCATAAATGTCAAGTGTAATAACAAAAGGTTTTAATAAACCTGTCAGAATTGTTTCATGTCAGATTGAGTGAAAAGGTTATGCATAATAATAAAAACAAGACCTAAACCAATACTAAATTCAGCTTCAGGAGGAGCCCTGGTCTACCCCTCTCTCCTGAGACCTTCATTGCCGCATTGGATAGAAAAAGAAATACTTTAGTAACATACATTAAGACCTAGATCAGAATCACATACATGCACCCAGTACCTAGTACAAAAATAGGTATTTTAAGCAAGTCATTTCAGTACCGATGACTCAATTTGAGGAGCTGATGACAAGCTCCTTTTCTGAGATATGTCAGATAACGAGAAATATCCTGGCACCTTCGTGCTCTCTGAAGTGGTTATTTTTTTTGAAGCCAACAAGGATGAGAATAGTTTCCTGGACCCAGCTCAGGAAAGTCAAGTACTTGCCTCGCTGCTTGACTTTGACTGCGTACGTGCAATTTGTTGCTATTTATTAAAAGCACAGAGTACATCTTATCACCGAGTGAGCTGCAGTCCTCCCACGCTTCCTCCAATGCATTTAATTCTCTCCTTTCCATCCGCCTGCATAATCATCCCATTACAATTGCTTGGGAAAGAAGTAATTGGTTTCAAATGTTCCTGGCTGACCAATTTCTATTTGAATACTCGGTTGGGGACCCTGTGCTCTCAACGGAGTGCTCGATGGTGCCTGTATTACTGATGGTTCCCCGAGTGCTCATCTTAAAGATTTCCTTCTCGCCATGCTACTATTTTTGCTTGACCTTGCATAGGCATGTTCATATTCCTGTTGTTGTTAGGACGTTCTGAACTGAAGGACTGCAATAAAGTGTACAGACTGCCCAGCTCAGATCAGCTGTTAACTGGTATAATTACCGCTCTTGTCCGTTTTACTGCTATTTAATGATTAATGTAGAAATGTGGCATAAAAACCTTTCAGAAACCTGGAGTTTCTAAGCCTCTTTCACTGCTGAGAAATGCCTGTGCCATCTCGCTGCTGCAGTGCTTTTCTCTCAGAGCTCCATTCATATTCTCTCACTCCCACTCCTTTGAGAAGGAAATGTGTGTGTATTTGGGGCAGCTGACCTGTTCCCTGTGGCAGTGTCCTCCTTGCAGTGGCACATATTAAAGAACACCAAAATGTGAAGTGAAACTCTCGAAGTCATCAACCTGCTGATGGCGACTGCTTTCATACCTGTAGTTTTGCTTGTCCATGTAGTACACATGTGAACAACGAGGGTAAAGGTGGGGATTTGTTTAATTGAAAAGGGAAGAAATGTTTATTAAAAATACATCTACCAATTTCTATCAGTAAGTTATTCTCTTATTACTAAATATTTACA
>NW_010206420.1:0-2361 GCF_000695765.1 Mesitornis unicolor | reverse complement strand
CAGCGGGGAGTTAATCGGGGGGAGGGAGCGCCCAGAGTCCTGCGAGGCCGCCCGTGAAGTCGGAGCGCACGGATACTGCTGACGGCCGCTTTGCACTTTCCCCGGTTCCCCGTTGCGCAGAGCTCACAGGCTGGCGAGCGAGCTGGGCTTCTAGCAGGCGAATCCTTGAAATCCCACGAAACGGGATGGCAAGACAAGCACAAGGCGTTTCCCATGGCACCGTGTGGAGGAGGCTGAGCCTGTGATTTTGATTCGCGTTCCGTGGCTGGAGAAGCTGAGCAGGACCCTGCGCAGGACCAGCACGCAGATAACGGCACTGCAGCTACTCGGGGACCTCAGGCTGAGGCCTGGCTCAGGAAACGGAGGTGGCACCCTGCAAGGCTCAGGCTTGGACGCTCATGCCACCTGGCCAGTCCTGCAGCTGTGCCAGAGGCGGGGCTGTGCACCCCTGGTTGGGTCCCTCTCACCAGCGGGCTACAAGCTGCATAGCGCCTCTTCGTTCTCACACACTTCCACAGGCGCAGCTGTCAGGGGAGTTGGAAAGGTCACTGTCCTCACCTCACTGCTGTGACTTGGTGCATCCAGGGCCACTGTTATGGTATGTGCCAGTTTCCCTTTCCCTGATCTGGGTCTAACTGGGCTCCATGAGAGTCAGAACCTCCCTGCTCCGAAGACTCACAGAGGCCTGCCAAAAATTCCCTGCTCCCCATAATTTTTCTGAATGCTCTATCAATTGCGTCTTCCAAAATGAAGAAATGTACCTGCTAAACCTTACCTCAGCTAAGGGAGAAAATAAGATAAAACCTCCAGGCCTTTTGAAAACTTTCACAGAGCTTTCCCAGAAAAAGCATCCTTACAAAAACTCTTCCACACAAGACATTCATCTCTTCTTTTTATATCATTTTAACATAACAGCGTATTCTAGTTTATGATGGTACATTTTATATCTGTGGGACTACACTGCTTGAGGGTTTCCAAATAGTCCATGCAACATTGCCTTCATTCAAATAATCCCTTGTTATACATGGGGTGACAGTCCTTCTTCCAAGGAATATGAAAGACAATACTCAAACTGAGTTCATAGAGTACAAGGAAGAAAAAGGAAAAAAGGAGAATGCAAATGCTCTAACACAAACCCCCAAAATGCTATCAGGACAAATTTGTACTCCCAACAAGAAGCCTCTGAACTCAGAAATAACAAAGATGAGACCAAACTCAATGGCACTTTGGGTGCTGCTGCTGTATTTTGAAGGCAATCCCAACGCGACAAAGAGCCCACAGAAACAATCCCTTATGGGTCAAACGAAAATTGCTTTGTGCATTTTGCTGCTTTCTCCCAGAGAAGATGAGAATGAAGTACTCATAGTGTCAAAATACCCTTCGTGCCTGATGAGCTGGAATTGCATGCATCACAACATATAGATGTGAGCAAGTCTCTGCTTCACTGGGCAACATTAGTGCAGCATATGGACACATACAATGGCCGTATGGACAGACATGGTGAGTGGATAGGAAAACACACAAAGCCCACACATCTCAAACTGAGACAGTCAGGACCCAGAGAAGAAGGAGTCTCATGCTTGCATCACATTCTAACACAATACTTGCAAGTTTGTTGCTTTTCTGACATCGGAGGAGGGCTATGTACATTTCAGCAAGCATATGATTTGTCTTACCCATCTTGCCGTTACTACAGCACAGAAAAAGAGGTCAATGATGCTGCCTGACAGAAAGTGAAACAAGAAAATAGACCAAGGCCCTAGAAGTTACCTCAGTCTCAAAGCATTTCAGAAAGAGCCACAAGAGAGCTGAATCATATTACTGCCCGGCTGAGAGTGCTTTAAGTTTCTTTTGTTTAGTTGTGGTTTTTTTGCAAGGTGAGAAAATATATCTGAGTTAGAATTTGAGGGAAATCGGTACCAATTGTGATTTCAGATTCACTCTGGAGAAATCATTGCCACATCTTGTAGCCCAGATCTGTTACAATTGAGAGGCATGAAGCCTCTGGCTGTGCTGACTCCAAGCTACTTAAAGGAAAGACTATTGAACTGCTCTGCAGAAAGCATCCCTGAGTTGACTGGAGCCAAGTCCTCCACGGTGAAAGGGCCAGGGGGGAAATCCTGTTCATCATTGGTGCTCCCAGTCATGGCACAGTGCTGTGGTGGCAGGTTGGAGAGGATGGGCTTCAGGAACTTGAACTCACTGTTGCCTGAGCCTGTGGTGAGGCTGACCTCATAGCAATAGGCGTGGTGCAGGGTCCCCTCAGTGGCTGCATCAGCCAGGTTGGTCTGCAAGTTGCCAGCACCATAAAGCACATGTCCACTCTTCAACTCCTTCCTCTTGCACACCTTATGAGCAATG
>NW_010206419.1:40246-47557 GCF_000695765.1 Mesitornis unicolor | reverse complement strand
CTAATATTCTGTGATTCTGTGAAATGCCTGAAAGATTACATCCTCTGACACTGAAAAATGCCATCCCAGTCAAGGTTTGGCAGCGTGAAAACCAGTGGACTCAAACTCAGAACACATGGTGCAATAAAAGCTAAGGAAATAAGCTGAACATTTGTGAAAAATACGTTCACTGACTTCACACAGCCTACTGAGAACACCTCTCCAGAATGCAGCCTGACCTGGGAACTGCAAACATACATGCCATGACAGCATGAATCAGGTCTAAGCCCTGAATCTTCTGTGCTGGCCAGAAAAGACTGGAAAGTATTTATAATTGTGCCTAATTATGCAGTTTCTGGTTTAAGCTGAGAAAAGAATTAGAAATACCAAACAACTAAAGGGCTGTTTTGATGGCATTTCTGACCCAATGCAGTGCAGATTTCTGTAATTGCTAGAGCTATAAAGCGTTTCTTCTGATGAGTAATGAGGTCTTTATCTTTTCCAAGGGAAAAAAAAAGAAAAAAAATAGTTGTACTACTTGTCAGTTACATAGTGCCATATTGGTCATAAAACAAATCTTTACAACAAATTAATTAGAAGAAAAGAGAATTATACTGCAAATTCTGCAGCTAAAGTAGGCTTTGTTCTGGCCAATATTGTTCATAAATCAGACAGCTTGTCTCCACAAATGGTAGAGCTGAGTCAGCACATATGTACGCACGTGTATTCTCTCATTACATACGGATAGTCAGCTCCTCAGATGCCCAAATGTTCTTGAGGTTTGAGACCATAAATTAAAAGCAAACATCAAACTAGGTACCTTGATTTTGCCCAGAATTACTCTTAAAAATTCTTACCCACACGTGGCACACTCTGAATTTCCTCTACTAAGAACTGAAACCCTGTACCTTGGTTGACTTCAGAAACATCACTAGTTTTGTTTCAGCCTCCAGTTTGCTCAGGGCAGTATCACTTTTCACAGCAGAAAAAGCCTAATGCCAAGGATAGTCTTTTATGCCCCGGTTAGTTATCCTGTCCTAAATAGTCAAAGCAATGATAATAATAGTGTCATCGTAACCACCAAGTGAACACATTGGGCAAGGATTGTATAAGGCTCAAATGAATTTAATGCATTTCTGAAGGAAACAAAAAGCAACAAAGTCCTCCTAGCAGGATTGTTGTGCCTTCACAACTGGTGTCTGCGTGGTCTGATGAGGCATCTAATTCTTTGTTCATGCACAAAAAGATAATTAAGCAATAATTGCATCTGATGCAGAGTATAAGGTGGGAGGTGGAGGATTAACAGCTTGTGAATCAATAAACCATGAGACTGCAGGCTGAGTTATTTATTGATTTATGACCCGCCTAGCTCCAAGTTTACTCCACATCTAATGCAATTATACTTTCTGGATTATACTTAATTTAAGAGGGAGGAATACTATATTGTTTCATCTGAGGAAACATGCTGTCTGTATTAATAATACCTTTCAGAGTTTGATACTGCTTCCTTACTGGATACATTTTGTTCTGCTGTGGCTTTCAGAATCTAATGTGCTTGTCTGCTTGACTTCAGCGTAAAAAGCCCTAACAAGCCACTCCACAAAAGAATTACAGAGCAAACCTATTAGAATCCATCAAATCGTGTTACCAGCCTTGGCCCGTGCTGATTTAAAACATCATGGAACAGCATTACTTACTCCAACTTCGACCATGTATCCTGCTAGAGCCCATGGCCTTTTCAGCCCGGGAGCGATACAAGGGACAAAAGCCAGAACTTCAATACCACTCAGCACTAGACAAGTTATGTGACAAGCATCCTGCTTGCTGGAGTTCATCTGAAGCAGATGTGCCCTAGGCCACCTCTCAGATGACTTACATTCAATGGTTTCATGTTGAAACTTCAGGTCTGGCAAAACGATGCTGGGTGAGAAAATGGTTGTGGGTGAAGAGGGGAAACTCCCAACCAGTTCCAATGTGCAGCAAATGTGTTAGGGTTTGAGTTTTTTCGGTTTTTGTTTCTTTTGCTGTGTGTTTTCCAGGATAGATGCTCAAGGGCACACAGAGGAGAGTCCTTTGTTGCCTACAGGTAGTTTGGTTTGGGATCAACTGGTATGCAGAAAAAACCCGTCTCAGCTACAGGAAGGTGAAAAGAGTGGTACACAAGCTCGCATCCACCCAGGGACACAGTCTTATATTGGAGCTCGCTCACATTCCTTTTCTATGTTGTCCTGTACAGCTCCTGTCTCACAGTAATCTCATCTGGAGCCGGAGGCCATGTAACATTTATTCTTAATGCTGTAAGAAAAGATCATTAGCAGGGTACTCAAATTCTTAGCTAAATCACTCCGATTCTCATGCAGATCATCCATTTCAGTGAGCGTGTTGCCTTGAAGCAATAAAAAATTTATCCCTCTTCCATCACAAGCCTAACCCTTCAGCTGTCTCTCTATAAATCTCTAAGACTTTCTGTTGATTCGTGACCTCCACCTGTACCTGTCAGCAGTATAATTTACTTTACTGGTAGCCTGAACCTACCAGGTGCTGAATCTCCTTGCAAAATACTGAAATCCACACATAGCTTTGTTGTCATTGCCTTCTCCTGACTATATAGAGTCTCCAAGTACCCAAAAGCATGATACACTCTTTAGAGTAGATCAAGATGTGAAAATTGTCCAGTGGAAATCATGTCAGCACCACCCAAATATCTACCCAGTGGCAATACCGAAATCTGTAGACATAATAACTGTATCAAGAACCTCCTCTTTCAAATTATGTAGAATATTCAATTGCTGACAGTATTTGTGGAGATGGAAAGGGAAGGGCATTGATTTAATCCACTGCTATCTATGGGACATAATGTGGGGATCTAAGTTGATATTGGGACCCAAGTTTGAGGCACTTGGTGACAGTTCAAGATGTTTCTAAGAGTAACTGCCTCAGAGAGACAGGGAGCATTTTGTAAAGCTCATCTGGTTATATTTTATATCTCATATATTTTTGGTGCAGGGAAAAGGTTAGGGGAGCAATTTTTGTTGTTATTTTTATCACTATTCTATAAAGTTAGATTACTGTCTGGAATTGTGATGACTGTGTTGAGTGCCTGGTTTGGTCTGTTAGGGTCATGCAGTAGCTCTTGGAGAATCATCATCGCCCAGTATTGCACCATCTGTTTGAGTCATGCTTGGCCAGCTTGCCTATTGCTCAGTTCCCTTTGTTCTCAGAGAAATACTAAGAAGTTATGACTCAGGCCAAATGTCTCAATGACCAGGACAGACAAGACTTAGAATCATAAAATCACTGAATATCTCAAGTTGAAAAGGACCAATAAGGATCATCAAGTCCAACTCCCTGCTTCTTGCAAGAATACCTAAAAATAAACCATATGACTAAGAGTCCCTATGATTTCCCTGCTCATCCTTCTCTGTGGCTACCCAAACTTCAGATGCAGAGACCCTAGGCCTTCATAGGCACCCTGAGTCCCTCTGCAGCCCTTTCTCAAGGCCAGGTGGGGAGGTGTTGGTGGAGGGAGAATATAAAAAAGGCAGTGTCAGTGTTTTTGGCACATATTAAGAGACAGACCAAGTTAAGTCTGTTGATTTATCCGTAGCACAGAGAAAGAAAAAGTTAGCAATGGGCCCTGAGACCCGAGTAAAACTGATGTGCATTGGCATAGCCTGCCACAAATGCTTCCTCTTGTTTTGGGTCATGACACCAGGCAGTGGAGCCTGGCTTCACTAAGAGACTTCATGGCCCTCCACACCTTCATAATATCTTTTAATCTTGTTTTAATGTCAGGAGAGGGCATTTTTGTTCCCTTTGTCTCAGCATTTAAAGTGTGTTATAAACATCTGGACAACAATAGCCACTTTAAGCAAACATGCAGGACATGTACCAGAATTTTGCTTCTGTATCTTTCTTTATATTACTTATAATCAAACAGTACTTTTGAAAAATGCTTAAGGTAGTACTGTTGCTGTACTGGGGACTGGCAAGGCTTTGGTTAATGCAGAAAGCAGTTCTTCTGCCTCTTGCTGAGTAATGGCACAGATGTTACCCTGTAGGCAGCAGGAGGGTGCATTTTTTTCTTAAACATTTGGACTGCAGGTACTGGGGAGATAGGGGGGGGGGGAAAGAAGATGTTTAAAATGGATAGCTTCACTGCCTTGCTCGAGTCATCCGTTATGTATGTCACTGGGCTCCCAAGCAGGGAAGTCAATCGGTGAGATTGGATCCATCTAGTTCATTTTTTATGAATCAAGTAAAGGGAATTTATCCTGGGGGCTGCAGAGGAAGGTACAAAACATTTCGTTCCTCGACATGGGGTATCTGCGGCTGCCGTGTTAACAGGAATCCTGTGCCGCTGAAGCCATGTACTCTCCAGCATTGCCTTGCTGCCGTAGCAATGTCTCTAGTCCTGCTGCAGGTTTGCATTTAAAATCTCATTTTGGGAAGATATAAAGTCAGAGCTGTTAGTGCCGCGCCCTTGGTGCTATAAAGAGTTTGTAAATTAATTCTGTTTTATATTTCTTTTGCTTTTCGTATGTGCAGGGCAGAGGAGTCATTACAGCCTGAGTTACGATCCGCTGGCAGCAGACGATTACCCTGCATTTTTAACATGACATAATTATACTAAGTTTAGTGGTGCTATTATGGTTAAATTATTTAGTTCAATGCCTAAAGTCAACAACGTCTACTCATTGCCATTAAAAAATGGAGAATAACTCAAGAACAGCTTCATGGCGCCACAAGTAAATAAAGTCATTTGCTACAAGTTGTTTTTCATCTCAGCAGAGACAGTAGTCTGAGAGCTGAAGATTTGTAGGGGCAGAGGGCAGTTGAAAAGTATGGAGATGAAAACAAATTTCACTGGGCTTGAAGAATTATTTGCTGAAAATATATGCATCTATTTTATATTGTTTTCTGGTACATTCAACCTCTCTGACTCCAGCTCAAAACAACTGTGTTCAAATGCAAGAAGTGTTACTTTAGATGACATAAACCAGAGTGTCAGCTGTAGCACACAGCAGTATTTTGGGAGGTATGGAGATGACAGTGCTACAGCTAAAACAGAAGGGGTACACAGTTTTGTACATATTTTGTATATATATATTTTAATATCAACATGTGCAAAGTTGCATGCATCAGTTAAGTGACCATCAATACCATTTCAAAAGCAGCAAAGTACCTCAGAGATGAGCTTTATTTTCACAGAATAATAGAATCACAGAATCACAGAACGTTAGGGATTGGAAGGGACCTCAAAAGCTCATCCAGTCCAATCCCCCTGCCGGAGCAGGAACACCCAGATGAGGTTGCACAGGAAGGCGTCCAGGCGGGGTTTGAATGTCTGCAGAGAAGGAGACTCCACAACCTCTCTGGGCAGCCTGGTCCAGGGCTCTGTCACCCTCACTGAGAAGAAGTTTCTTCTCAAATTTAAGTGGAACTTCCTGTGTTCCAGCTTGTGCCCATTACCCCTTGTCTTATCATTGTTTGTCACCGAGAAGAGCCTGGCTCCATCCTCGTGACACTCACCCTTTAAATATTTATAAACATGAATGAGGTCACCCCTCAGTCTCCTCTTCTGCAAACTAAAGAGACCCAGCTCCCTTAGCTGTTCCTCAGAAGGGAGATGCTCCACTCCCTTGATCATCTTTGTAGCCCTACGCTGGACTCTCTCCAGCAGTTCCCTGTCCTGTTATTTTGTGGATAGGATGCAGGTTCCTAAGTCACGCTGGCACTTTGGAACATTTTATCCATTGGTGAATGGTTACTTGTCATAGCTGTTCAGGCTGACCCAGTGCTTTAACTGATGGATACAAGCCATGGAGTCTATATTAATTAATTTCAGTAATTTGCAATTAAAGCCAGCCTCTACTGAGTTTTTATGGCCATCCAGCAGGTCTGGAGATGATAAGGCATAGTCTGGGAGTGGTGTCAGTAAAGAGAGGCTGTTAGTTGTTTAGTGGAGATCATGCTAATGCAAAGGAGAGAAAAATAAAGGCAATAGTCAAAAGTTGTGTGAGCAAAACCCAAAACTGGTGCATTGTTCACACAATGCCTTGGAATCTAAGACTATAATTTGGCTTTTAAACTGAAATTCCCAGAGACCTTGGTGTCCTTTAGAAGCTGTTCCTAATGAATCTCAATATGGTTGAGAACCATTAATCCTTGAAGGTATTTAGGTACAACAGGTCCTACCCTGTGTTTGTTCTGCAATCCCATTCAGCTCTAATAGACTGGGCTCTTCTGACGCGTATGGAGTTGGTCTGGCATGTTGCCTTTTCAGGATAACTGCAAAGAAAGTTGTCTAAGAAATTAGCTGTGCTGAACGAATATATTTCTTTTTTATTATTTTAGTAGTATGAGAGTGTTATTACATTTCATTAATCATGTAAATTTCTTTGAGGAAAACACTAATGTTTTGGAAAAAACCCTACAAGCATAAATTGCATGATTGAAGGTTTCTGTGCACCTTACTGCAACTTTGTAACTTAACTTGTATAAATTTAGGAATAAATACTTTTACTTGTATTTTAATGAGAAAGAAAAGAGGTTTTCTAATATTTGATAGTGTTTTATGAGTAATTTCTCTGAATCTGGCTGGTTTTGTATCACTGAAAGGAACATGTGTATATTCTTTGATGTTTCTAGTTTAAGATGAAAGAGGAAAGCCCCCAAACCAAATTGCCAAAATTTATGGTCTGAAAAGGCTGAAAACCTAGAACCTTCAACACAGAGAGCCTTTATTGTAAATGCAAACTGGGCGATGCAGTGAAACTGTATGTTGATAAACAAGCCAAAAATTCAGTCTGACTGAAAAAAGCCTCTTTCTCCTCAGTGCTGCTTTCCCTTAAATGCCTGTTCTGAAATTGTCATTTCATACACACCCCAGTCAGCACACGTCACTGTACTCCAAATTTCTGGACAAAGCTATAAAAAGGAAGAGGAAAACAGCTTTCAGTACTTCTTTATGTATCATGAAAAAAACAAAAACAAAAGCAAAAAGGCACAAGCCCTGGGGTTTTCCGAAAGTCACCTTGAAGAGATCAAAATTGCAAACAGCAGCAAACATACATCATTTTTACAGATATAAGAAGGTGCTGTGCTGCTCCATAACAGTAACCAAAACTAGCTTTTCAATGGCACATAAATCACTATCCATAGAGACAAGACAGCCCAAATTCCCAGCTGTACATTAGTAAAATTGGACTAGAGACAATCCCTAATGCACATACATGATTTGGTCAGACAGCCACCACTGTACAACTGGGCATTGGACAGAATAAGAGGAAATCAAGTTTAAACCTTCATATATAAATAAGGATGAAAGGA
>NW_010206419.1:9845-40219 GCF_000695765.1 Mesitornis unicolor | reverse complement strand
AGTGTCTTCCTCAACAAACATAGTTGTAGGCTCTAATCAGAGAATCTAAATAGAAGGTATGATAGTCGAGATAACCACATTTGGTGCTCATACCCAGAAAATAAGAAGAGAAGGTTTCTGAAACCAGCAAAGGATTTTGTGTGAGGGATGTTAAAAAAAATGAAATCACACCTTGATGTCAGAGTCACAAAATTTCAGGTGAAAACATGAGACTTTCTTTCTTCACATAAGCCCAATACTTGTATTAATGATAATAAGGGCAGCATGCATGGTTCTTGTCAATATTTCTCTCCTTAATGTTTCTCTTGCCTGACTTCTACCTACCCAGGCGTGAGCTCGAACATGAGATCAGTTTTGTATTCAGACCTTAGAGTTTATTGCACATTAAATAGATCCATATTTTGCAATATCTGAGCCTTAGTCGTCCACTTCTACTGGTGTTTAGGCACTTTATTCTTACAGGGTCTGTACCAAAATACTGAACTTGTTCTACAAGACCTCATAACTTTGATTTATTCTCTCCTAAGTCAGCTGCAATGTCTCATTACAGTTTTTGAGCTATGCATCATTCAAAACGAACCTTTACTTCAAAACCACTTGTTTTATCAGTTTAAAAAAAATAGAAACTAACAAACATTGGAATTTGAAAATGTCAGCATTCTGAATTTCTTAGGACTTAGACATTAAGCTTTTTTAGATCAAAATTTAAATTACGCAAACCTTTTCTTGAGGAGGAAAAGTGTTTTCATGTGCCTGTGTTTTCCAGTGGATAACTACATTTTTAAGAAATACTTTTCCAGCTGGTTCATCTGATTAAAATGCAAGTATTTCCACAAACTTCAGATGAACACAGTTGCTTTTCTGAGAGGACACCAGGATAAACAGCTGCAGGGAGAGCATCCAATATATGTGGATTTTAATAAAGTCATGGGACCGTTGCTTCATAATTCACATCTCAAAATCAATTCCTCCAGTAATACTCCCAGGTGGACTGGAAAATAGCTGATTGATTGCAACACTGAGGTAGGATAAAGAAATTGCAATATATCCTCTGGTCAGGAACATTCTGGTGAGAGATTTGTAGAGGTCCAGTCAGAGGTCCAATCTTGCTTAGATTCTGTTATTTATTAACTGCTTTCTCTTATAATAAACGTAGAATTCACCAGACTGACCCTGCTAGATGGAGAGCTCTTGCAAAAAAAGTGTAATAGCAGAAAACCAAAGCAAAGATAATTAAAAAAACCAAAGCAGGTGTCAGCAAAAACTGAAGAAAAGTTAGAGAAGGTGTTTATTTGTATTTCTGAAAATAAACAAGCTGTTGCATGTACATTCTGGCTGGCAGAATTTCTAGAAATAAATGGCTGGTTTCTGGAAAGAAATTGGGCTGCAGAATATTGTTCGTATTGTGCATGACCCCTTCAGGGTTTACAGAGCTGAGAACTGGTCTCAGCCTACCAAATCAAAGTGTAAGTTCAAAATTTTGTCATAAATATGTAATGTATTCCTCTTGGGGACGGTTCAGCTCTTCAGTGGACTAAATTGTCTAAACTGTCTCTCTCCAGCACTTAAATACAGATCTTGGCGTGACTGAGCTCCTATTCAAGAGCCTTTGAGATGTGGCTAAAGTTCACTGGGCTTAGTATCGGCCTTCAGATTTTGTACTGTTATGACTTATTTAATATATTACAGGACCAAATATGGTTGCAGAGGACACACTACAGCTCTTTGCTAAATAAATATACATTGTAAAGGTGTGGCAAGCATAGAAAGTGTGATACCTTACGTTGATGTTTAACACATACACACAGTAAATCAACTCGCTGACCAGGGGCTGCTTTCTGCATATATGATATGTGGTGTCTTGATGCTCCAGCCTCTCTTTTCTAGCAGAGATTTTTATACTCCAGAGATCTTGACGTACCTGGCTTGTTTCCAATCACCAGGATGACCATGAGCCAGCAATGTGCCCTTGCAGCCAAGAAGGCCAATGACATCCTGGAGTGTATCAGAAGGGGTGGTTGTAGGTTAACCTGTTGTAGGTTGTAGGTTCTCCTTCCCCTCTACTCTGCCCTGGTGAGACCGCATCTGCAATATTGTGTCCAGTTCTGGGCCCCTCAGTTCAAGAAGGACAGGAACTGCTTGAAAGAGTCCAGTGCAAAGCCGCAAAGATGATGGAGGGAGTGGAGCATCTCCCTTATGAGGAGCGGCTGAGGGAGCTGGGTCTCTTTAGCTTGGAGAAGAGGAGACTGAGGGGTGACCTCATTCATGTTTATCAATTTGTAAAGAGCAAGTGTCAGGAGGAAGGAGCCAGGCTCTTCTCAGTGATGTCCAATGACAGGACAAGAGGCAATGGTCACAAGCTGGAGCATAGGAGGTTCGATCTGAACTTGAGGAAAAACTTCTTTACTATGAGGGTGCCAGAGCATGGCCCAGGCTGCCCAGAGAGGTTGTGGAGTCTCCTTCTCTGGAGACATTCAAAACCTGCCTGGCCGTGTTCCTGTGTGACCTGGTCTGGGTGATCCTGCTCTGGCAGGGGTTGGACTGGATGAGCTTTTGAGATCCCCTCCAACTTCTAATATTCTCTGTGTGATTGTGTGTGTTTTCTGCAATCATCCTGGGTGCTTCAGTCTCCATGCCAATCAGGCATAAGCTTGCTGGTTTTATGGAGACATGAGCATTAATCACTAGTTATAGGCATTATTTTGAATACACGTGACAAGGACCTGTAGTATTTACAGTAATGTTGTTACTGACAGTAGCGGGTGACATTACAGTGTTCTAAAATTAATCAAATTAAAAGCACTTCAGCTCCAAACCTTCCTTCTCCCAGGCATCTTGACTCCCAGAATTGTACAAAACATCAATTTCTGTGCTCACTGGCACTGTGAAGAGACATCGTGGGCCCTGTGTCTGCTGGATGCACTTATCTCAGCAGTCACAAGCTGTGGCATCATGCAGGGAGCATCCAGAGGCTAATGAATTCAGAGCATCAAAGTACATGAGTTCAAAGCATACAAAGAAAGTCACAGTCTTGCTTGTAGTTGGAAAGGCAACACACGACAGCAAGGTGGAGAAGAACCAGCACTTCGGAGTGGTTCAGTAGGTGTCAAAATATCCACAGGATTTAAGGAATCCATCATCAGCAAGAAGAAACAGTCATGCCTTTCTTCTTAGGTAGCTCTTGTCCCTAGCAGTAACATAGCAGGGGGAGAAGTGACTGCTTTGTAACTCACCCTTGGTTTGGACAAGTTACCGAAAGTCTTGTAGCCTGAGTTATGAGTCTATTTTCAACTGGAAACTACAAGACCTTCAGATTTGCATCTGGGAACTTGCACAGTGGATTCATTTTTCTAACCCATGTCTCTTTGTCTCAGGTAGTGCTGCAGATAGCTCGTGAGAAAGACATAGTTATGATGTGAGATCCTTGAAAAAGGTGGCTGAGAACCCAGGCCTCAAAATTAAAAAAAACCGAAACCAACCACCAAACCAAACAAAAACCCAATAAACTTGAAGCCATCCCAGATGCAAGGTGTACTTCACAGACCTTATTATCAATAATGAAACACATAGCCTAGCTAACATAAAGCATAAGAAAACATTCCTCGTATCATTTTGCCCCCAGGGAAAAGAAAGAGAGGAAGAACAAAGAGCATAAATATGTAATGTGGAGGGAACTTCTGAAAGCTTAATCTCTCCCTGCTCTGTGCTTTGATCGACACACCTCAATCCTATTCTTTTCTGTTTTGGGTCTGATCCCATGTCCATTTTTTTGTCCACAGTTCAAGACACTGCAAAGGTGAGCGACATGTTTAATTTACTTGTAGGTTTGTATTTATTGCTGGTACTGTCCTATAGTTCCTTGTGTCTGGAAAGCTTGTGGCTATTCTGGCCATGTTTTTGCTTTGATAGCAAACTTTGATCAGAGCCAGCCCTGCTGAAATCCCATCTACAAATGGACACAAGTTGGTGATCTGCACTGTGGTTTAGACCACAGTGTAAATGTTCAGGAGCTGAACATCACCTTCATGTGCTTAAATTAAGTATCTGATCAGAATTAGCTGTTTTCTTGAGAAGTACTTCATCTTCTCTATGCCTGCTTCATTGACCATCAAGTAGCAGGTCTCTGGTCTTTAGGCACATTGCATTCACACAGTTTCTGCTGGTTCTTACACTCTCTGATACTGTGAACTCAATTTGCACGATACTGGTTTTATCCCTGAGTATGTTGCCAAACCCATCCTTGCATGTGTACAACCTCTGCTTTCTGCATGCTTCCTCTTTCATTTTCAAGTCATTGAAGATTTGCATTGCTGCCGTGGTGTTTATTAACATTTCCCTCTGTCTTAGGTGTTGAGAAAGTTGCCTTTATGCCTTTTACTAGAGTAGACCACTCACCTATGCTCTTTTTTTTTTTCCTGAGAGAACTTCATTACCAATTCCTTCTGTATGAAATCTGCTTTTTGCCAAGCCTGCTGTCTTATCCTTTTCTGCTCAGATTTCGGAACTCCATCACTTCGCAGTCCCTGTTGTCCAAATTGCCTCTTCCATTCAGATCCTCAGCTGTCCCTCAGGTCACCCCGCAAAAGAAACTATATTAGGAACCTGTTGATTGAAAAACACTGCTCTGCAACCTGCTGTATTTATTTTCCTAGCAACTGTCACTGGACTTGGTGATATATGCTGTCTCTGACTTAATGCACTTATAAAAACCTCCTGAATATCAGGGTGAAGGGGATTATATATGAACTTAGACAGAAAAAAAGGTAAAAAAGCATTCATTGCCCAGCATTTCTCCTACCACTGGGAAGAGACTTTCATCTGGGCTTGGAGGGTATCACACTTTCTGACTCCATGTAAAGGAGTCCCCTGCACCAGGATTGATGGTGGGCTTGGAGGGTATCACACTTTCTGACTCCGTGTAAAGGAGTCCCCTGCGCCAGGATTGATGTCTGAAGGTGTAAATGTAAAATGGGAATTGATTCAGTTAAACTGGGCATCAGAACCTGGGCTACCAGTTTATTTAACTTGGACATTTTCTATTATATATTAATTATAAGGGATGATTTATTTGACAGGTGCACAAACAGAGGAGGCAAGTTCCTTTGAAGGAAACCAAAAACCAACTGTGAGAGCTTTATGATGCTTTTGACAGATTAGCCATAACTTTCCAACTTTTCAGTGGGATTTCTCCCTACCTCTTCTATGTGCTGGGAAAAAACCACCTCAGACTCGACTAAGAGAGATGCTAATGGGCTCTGAGAAGCAGGATAAAATGACAAAATTCTGTGAAAAGGAAAAACAAGCAAGGACAGGATATTGGCTACAAAGAAAAGATGGAAAAAGAGAAAGGGACTTGAATGACATCGGCAGCTAATTTAAAAGGAAGGCCTTGAAAAAGCAAAGCTGTCAGTTTAAGCTGACACTCTTCCACCATGAAGATGCCTTTCAAAAAAGTAATTTTAGGAAGTTATTTGCCTCCCTTCCCCTGCCACCTCCACTGAAGCAGCTCAGTATCTTCCCTTAAGGGGTTTGCCACCCTTCAGCTGCTGTAACACAGCTCCATGTGGGACTATTCTGGATACAGGGATGTTGAGGTGCTCAGGGTTTTATTTTTTCTTTTTTTCTCCCTTTTCTTTTTCTTATTTTCCACCCTTTTTCAAGATTATGGAAAGAATCATAATTCATGTAACATGTTTACTTTAAAATCCATCTTCTGAAAAAAGCCCACAGTTTGGTCTACAAAGCTATTGGATGATTGATTTTATATATATATATATATTTCTAATTACTTTGAAAAATCAAAGTTCCAATTATGCGCTAGCTGGCAGCACCCACAACTAGCAAACAAATCTCCAGCATTGCCAGCCGTACAATGTGAAAAGAAAAACCAAAAATCTCCTCACGAGAGTGCTGTAAAGGTGGCTTAATGAATATTCATGATGTGCACAAGTCCAATTCGGTACTGATATGTGTCAGAATTAGTAATTCTGTCCTGAGGGGAGGATTTGGAAGCATTGCAGTAAATAAGAACTGGTCTGAATTAAATCAGGCCACACCAGGAATGAAAGGAAACAGAAAGAAATAAGGAAGAAGTAGCCATTCAGTTAGTAAAACAGCTCCAGGGGGAGCCAAATATTATAGCACCATATCATTAAGGAGTGTCATAAAACATGTGCAATGAGAAGGCAAACTCAGGTATCACAGATAACTGTTAATTCAGGAACTTCCCAACTTTTAAGTGCTGAACTATACAACGGAACATCCTTTTAATGGAAAATTGTCTCTATAATACAGTATTGCAAGATATTCAATACTGCTTTGTACAAAAATGAAGCAGATTCAGCCCTGGAGTTAACATCTGCTTGGGGAAACTTTATGGGATTACAAAAGAAAGTTCTCTAGCTGTAAATCACAGTCAGGAATTAATATCTGCATGCTGATGTAACATTGCGGGGACCTGAAGGAGAAGAAAGGTGACAAATTTTGACACTTGCAGAAGCCATCAGGAGGCTGAAGCATCTACTGAGCAACTCAAAGGGGCTTTTTTTTCTAGAAGACTTGTCACCTGGAGGCCGCTTTCAAGAGTCTTTTTCATCTCCTACTTGGTATTAAAAGAAAAAAGTCCGGACAGAACAGGACAAGGCTTTTTCCCCTCCATCCCCCGAGTGCTTTAAGTCTGGAGCTGTGCAAGGGCTGTGGGGATCAGCTCTTGCAGCCTGAAGCTCCCTGCATCCTCTACCCCCCAGGCAAGCTGTGTGCCAAATGCCTGCAAAACATTGCCAGTCATATGCCCAAATATAATATACACCAATACACAAATCGGTCATATGCCCAGATACACAAATACACCAATAGAGCAGCAGGATAACTGCGTTATTCTGCTGTTTTGGGAAGGCCGCTCTCTGTTAGTTTTCAGGATCATTTCCCTTCATTTGGCATGTGGTGAACAAACGTTTTCAAAAACAAAGGTGTTTTTTTTTTGACAGAAGTAAGGTTTAGGTGAACAGTTTGTGTTGGTGATCACAGAATCACAGAATCACAGAATGTTAGGGATTGGAAGGGACCTCAAAAGATCATCCAGTCCAATCCCCCTGCCGGAGCAGGAACACCTAGATGAGGTTGCACAGGAAGGTGTCCAGGCGGGTTTTGAATGTCTCCAGAGAAGGAGACTCCACAACCTCTCTGGGCAGCCTGTTCCAGTGCTCTGTCACCCTCACTGAGAAGAAGATGTAAGGTTTGTGCTTTGTTTTGATTCTTAGTAGCATTTGACCAAAAATATTTCAGCTGGTAAGATTTTGAAGTTAAGGCTGGGGTTGTGATGCTCTGTTTCAAAACTGCTGCAGCTTCTGGCCCCATCTTAGCAGCCCGTGACATGGACTCTCTCTTGGCTGCTTGGCTTGCCAAGAGAAAGTCACGTTTGCCTTTGAAAAATCACCCTTTGAGCACTTGACGTGGAGGCCGTTACAAAGAGAAAACGACTATATTAATATTAGAAAAGAAACAAGCAACTTCTGTAGTTTTCCCACTGGTGGAAGTGAAAGGGGACATTTCTTTGCACCTTAACCACTGAAGCATCTTCTGTGAAGCCTGAAGTTGTCTCTACTGCTGTTGTGCAGTGAGATACTCTGAAGAGAAAGCAAAATGGTACAGTTTAAGTGAGAATTTAAAAGAAAAAGTGTTTTGTGCATAAGATTTGAAATACTATTGTCAATGAAACTTATTTCATCAAAAACTTTGCCTCCAAGTGAGAGGATTTGTGCTTTGTCCTATCTTCTCACTTTTGTTAAAACAAATATCAAGCTAAGGAGTTTTCCTGCTTGCTGAACATGTATATGTATTTCAGCTTGATAGGAGCAGCTCTCTTTCTTAGTCACCTCAGATATCCCAAGGAAAGCTCCATCTAAGGACTGATGCCACATTTGCTTCTATGGAGCTTGACCTGAGTTGGCACTTTGGAAATAATTGGTTATTTCCCCCTTCTTCCTACCTTACAATCAGTCAATTCTCTTAAAATATGGGAATTTCAAAGGCAGAGCTAGCCTGATAAATAACTGTTAGGAGTAAAAGATACCTTAGATCAAAAAGAAAGTAATTTTTCTTAGTCGCTTATGTGTTCTCTGATTTTCCAGCATGTCTGAATATTTAAAAAATTTCCCCAAGAAACTGGAAAATGGCAGTATATATATTTGGAGGGGGCAGGGGTGGGCGATAGGAAGAAGATTTTTGCAGGAAAGGCAGAAAGAAGCAGAGCAAAAGAGAGAGGATTGCGATCAGAAACCTTAGAAGGAAAACAACAATGTGTACTTAAAATCAGTGGTGCCCCTTCTTGACGTGCTACTGTTTGAAACTGCACACAGTGTTCAGATGCTTAATTTTATTCTGCTTACGGCAGGAAAGAATAGGGAGGAAAAGGATATTAGGTTTGAATCCACCTTGGCAAACGCAATGCAGCACCAAAGTGTAAATCCTGGCCTCAAAACTGGTCAGCAAGTCCTTTTTCAGATGGCTTGCACAACCATTTGATTTGACAGCAAGGACGCCGTTCTCTCTTCTTTATTTTAAACTTCACATTGTTTCAGTGGTGTTTTAACCTGCTTTGTCCCCATTTTTCTTCAAAACAACTTGTACAGAATCAGCATAAATATTTGTGTCGTTTATAAAAAATCCAGGCCAAAGATGTGTCATCACGCCTCAGGGAGATCTACCACTAACTATTTCTTATCAAACCAGAGGAGGATGTGGAAAGCCTCTCTGGTCACAGCTGCCATTTGCAACCTCTTCGATCAGTGAAGATGAAGAAATATTTTGCAGTTCCCAAGAGAGATGCTGAAAAGGTGGCATTAGGGGAGAGATCTCCATTGCCTGTAGGAACTGCTTATTTATGGGGTTTTTTTGCATACCTGGCCTCCCCATCCATTGTTTAAGAGACCAGATATCTTCAACAGTTGACACAGCAGCCATAACACCCAGTAAAAGATTTAAAACCCAAGAAGGCAGTTTCTTCAGGAAACTTTGGAGTCATAAAGCCTTGCCTCAGCTTCCTGGAGTGGGAGTAGCAGACAGTGGCTCTTACTCATAAAGCAAGCTGTTAAGTAGGCAATTCTTTCAGCTGCAGTCTTTCTCCTGGAGGAGATTAGCTAAAATATTCGGGTTAAGTGCATCCCCCAAGATGAAGTAATGGTTAAATATAGTCTCTGTTTGCAAACAGGATCAGAGAGCTGAAGCACCCAAGTTAAAGCTGATGATCTCTAATGCTTTCCCAGTCCTCTCTGAAGTGATCAAGGGCCGCCAAGGAAGGTTTGTTTATGGTCTCATGGGCAATGTAGTGAGGAGAAAAACAGGGAAAACATTGGCATATTGAAACCAAAATCAGCTTCTTAATCTAGGCCAGTATCTTTTTACAGTACAGTGGAGTAGTCTGTTAGTAGGGGCTAGAATTTGAGAGACACGCAGAAGTCCACATATTCCAATATAAACCTAATGCAGAGTTTCTACAACATTCTGGCTGACAGCATCCTCTGAAATTCCCATTAGGAGCCAATCTGCATGCTTAAGCACCCAGCTACGTTAAATATATGGCTTCTGGAGCCTAAGCACAGCATAGCTACTTTCTGTCTCCTTCAAGTCACCTGCTAAAGAAGAGTGCATCCAGAAGCCATGTGTAATCCACAAGGTCTCCTCAACCCAGCAAGATTTCTAGAGCTCTGATAAATTTTGGGGGAGTGAGAGGGTATTTTAAAGTGCTGGGGAAAGGGAATTACGCAAATACAGTGCCCTTTGCTCTGGCATTAGGTCAAGGCTGGTTTTGACACTATGGCCTGCTGTCAAGTGGCAAGAGGACATCGATACGTATGGCAGATGTGGTCTTCTGGGTGAAAACCCAGATTCTTATGAAGTGACAGGGAATGCCCACCTTTAAGATCGGAACGAGCTTTTACCTCTGAAGAAAGAGACTTAGTGGCATCCTCAAGTCTGAAAATGCCAAATTTCCATGGCAGCATATGTACATATTCAAAAAATGAAAATGTTTAAAAATAGTTGAGTGTTTTACTTCAGATACAGATTAATTTTGTCTAAATAACTGAAGGTAGGCCATAGGTAGTTCTAGCGCCTGGGGATATCTGATGGCACCAAACTTCCGTTCCTTTTGTGTAATTCTGGTGTGTTCAAATATTTATGTACTCATAGGTACCTTCTCGTATTTGTGTGTGACAGATATATTTCCACACAATATGAAATCAGTGCGGTTATGACATCGACCAGGCAATTAAAATATATTCTTTGGAAAAATCAAGCACCTCTTAAATTCGTGTGTTTTTCATGTCATAACAGCAGTTAAAAGCAAAAAAAAAATAATAACCAGCTCAGAAATGCAGCCTAATAAGAAGGGCTATACCTAATTTAACACGAGATTAGTGCAATTATAGCATAGGCCAGTAAGAACCGCTAATGGAAGGATCAGTATTAGCTGGCAATGAGATTAGATTATGGATATAATAATGTAGTTATATAATATGGATATATAATAATAGATCATATAGATATATAGTATAGATTTTATGTCTTCATCACAATGACATAAGGATTTCATTTCTGTATTTAGTGGTTTATAAGCTATTGAATATTTTACTGTGGTTCTGATTGATTGCAGCCACTCTGCAAGCACTTTCACAACCATTAATGCAATACAATTCTCTAAAGCAGGGTCTCCTCATGTTTTTGTGGAAAACTCTCTCCCTCCATTCAGGCTTTTCACTTTCAAGGGTATTGAGTGCCTCCACATCCCGTTCCCTTAGCCCAGTGTGTAGCCAAGCACTTCTGAAAGCCAGCTATAAAATGCAGTGATTGAGGTGGGATTGCATACTGGTTTCATACTAGTGTTTCTCTGCTGAAGTCAATGGAGCTGCTAATTTTCATCAGTGTGCCGCTAGAATGTGCTCGGTGCAGGCATCAGATGAAGAATTCATTACACAATTGATGCAGGCAGAACATATCCAAAATCCCAGTACTTCACACTATACCGTAAAAGCAAAATGTTAACGTGACTCTTTAGCAGAGGCAATACATTTTAATTCTGTGCTCTGCACAGATTTAGCCAGGACGTGTATAAGCATGTGTCATTAGGGGAATTATTCCATTCAATTAGTGGTGCCAGTTTAAAATTTATGGAGTGCACAGAGCACTGCCTACAAGTCTACTTGCAAGAAATGTGGAGTATGCCACTGGCTACCTGAAAATGTCAGCAAGACAGCTGATGTTCCTGACATGGTGATCCTGTCCATGAACAGATGAGGAAGAGACAGATAACATTTCTTATCTGGAGGTCTTGGACACCTTCTGAGGTCTGTCATTGAGGAATAAGGCAGAATGGAGTGGAAAGAGGACGAGAAGGTTGTTATTATGCACTCTGTCAAAGTGTGCCTTAACCTTTGAGTAGCAGAGTAAGTCAGTGTCTCTGCAAGCCTCCTCTGAGGCTCCATAGTACCCTGTGGATCTTCAGGAGCAAGTGGCAGGAGCAAAGGTGATGTGGAGAGTGGAATTGCAGGCAAAAACATGGTCTTGTGATTGTTTGCTTGCTTGCGTATTTTTTTTAAGCTTAGGTGTTTTTAATATTATTTAATAGTGTTTCCTGTAAAACTTCTTGGGAGGTACTTGCACATACGACTTCTGCACAACTGACAGTAAGGTGATAAAAATGCAAAAGTAAGAATTTAGTAAGGTGGATAGAGCTGGTCCTTCAGAGCAGCAGAAAAAGCAAAGCTAAGGGGACTAAGGCTGTTCCCCACCACTGTGCCTAGTCTTTTATCTTGCAGGTGCTTGGTTTCTTGTTTTTACCTCCTCTGGCATCTGGAAGAGATTTGGGAGCCATCCCCCATGCGAGTCTGTGCCATATTATCTCACCTCAACTCCTTTTGTCAGTACATCACCTCTCAGCTTCCCCAGTCTGCTACTGCACTGAAGAGGCACTTGGCCTCCAAAGCACCATACGTTTGGCAAGGCTGTCCTCATGCACACACCCATGACAACACTGGTGGATTTCAGGGAGATTAGATCCTTTTCCAGATGACTTTCATTCAGTGCCACTGTCTTAAAAGTTGGCAAAGCTTCTTTCCAATGATTTTAGTCTCTTTTACAGACAGCTGCAGTGAAACAGCTGCACTGGGCAAGGTGGATGCTGGGCTTTTAGGCATCTGGTCACCACAGCTGGTGCTTGATAGTCCCCTCACATGGGTTTCTACAATCACCATGTCTATGATGCTGGAATAAACATCCTGGAAAACTGTTTAGCCTTGGAAGCTTTGTACTTTATTTGACCAACAGGGCAAAAGTTAAGATGGTCTGCTTCCCTCAAAATCACCACGCAGTCCAACCACAGGCTCTGTGCCTGGAAGTGAATCCAGCTGCACCCTGCAACTGTACAGCACTTTCCTCTGTTCACTAGAAATGGCTCAGCCAAAAATACATCCTGAGGTCCAGCATATGACAGCACTCCTTCTGTGTCAGTTCCTTTGCACTATTTAGTTTGATTCCATTTCCACCATTTGCCCTCAAGGTTATTCAGTACTTCTGTTTTGATATCTTGCTCTTATTTGGCATTTGAAAAGCCTCTGAGCTTTGTAACTTACATTTTATTAAAGGCTTCTTACTTTTTAAGGGAGATATTAAAGGAAATTGGTCCTAAAATGTGTTCCTGAGGAGCCTCATTAGGAACTCCCCTTCAGCCTGATCCTTCTCCTTTCAGCACAATATATGGCTGTACCGTTTAACAGTGCCTTCTTCATCTCACTGTTCGTATATTAATCCCCATCTTCTTCAGCTTAATAACGAGTCTCCCACATGTCATCTATCAAATGCTCCACAAAAGTCCTAAACAATTAGACAAACCCTATCTGCTCACAGGGAATGGTGTTCATGAGAGAGGTCAAGTTGCTCTGATACAATTGCCCTTAGATACTATCACGTCACATTTTGTTGCACTTTCTATTTACCCCCATATATTTAATGTTTCTTTCTGCTAACATTTGTTCTAAAGCTGTGCATGTCATTGCGGCCAGGCTTGCAAGCCAGCCATTGCCCATTTTTTTTGGGCAATGAAATTTCATACCTAAAATTCCATCTTGTCCCATCCCTTGTGCTCAATGCCATCCATCTCATTGAAAAATATTCAGTTCGTGAGCTAAAGATTTTCAGAACCTCTACCTCATCCTTTCCTCATTGTGGCCACATTGCTTTTTCTTTTTCTTCTTTCAGTTTTCTGTCTGAACAGACATTTGTCTGCAGTACTTCATTCAGATTCTTACTTTCTTAGTGTGTGTCTTCAACTCTGGACATAGCTGTCTTTGCTCAAAGAAGTCCATGTTGTCCTTTAAGGAGGATAATTCTTTCTATTACTGCTGAGAAACCCTTTTTAGAAGAGTTTTAAGCTTTTTAATTTCGTCTTGGTCCTCATACTTAAAAAAATTACATTCCAAGATTCATCCACAGTCAAGTAAATGATTACCACACTTTCCTAAATTTCTTCACGTGTTTAAGTCTGCCTTTTTGAAATTGCAAAATCTTGTTTATCTTTCTGTTTAATTTAAACAAAGTCACCCCATAATCACTAAATTCAATATTATCTCCTACAGCCTGTGCTTTTACAATGGCTTTATTATTTGCCAACACAAAAACCTAAAGTAACTTCTTCTCCTGCTGCTTTGCAAAAAGTACTGTGACAAAGTCGGTCAGCTGCTATCTCCAGGCATATTTGGGTCTTACATCATTAATAACACTTTTGTTTCAGTTCATAGCTGATGATCTAAACTCTCCATAATGTCCCTGGTAATATTGTCTCTTAATAACTCTGAAGACTTGTATCCCATTTCAAAACCTACAGTACACCATATGGACCCTTAACAGGAACTCTTGTACTGCCCTTCTCCAGCAATGATCTTGAACTAAATCACTTGTTTTGTTCTTGTTTTCTTTCCCACCTCCCCTTGCCATTTCTTTATTCATTGCTGTCCTTCAACTGCTTGCATTTTCTCTAACTGTATTTTAAGACCAGACACAGAGATTGAATGAGTCTCTCCTGACTACCTCTGAAATATCTGTTTAAAGGTTTTCTTGCTCCTCTCAGCCTTGATATTAAGAGGCCGGAATCAGAGGTTAAAATGCAAGATATATGAAGAACAAGCATGAGGAACACATGCAAGATAACCTCTATAAGTAGAAGAAAGGAATATTGTTATATGCTAGTCCTTCTTATTAGCTTGCAAGATTTACTTTAGGAGACAGATATTCAAAAGTTCCTTCCTACATATCCACACGTCACATGAACATCTACAAGTAAACTAATTAGGTGAAAGTGTTTTGTTACATCTTAGGAATATAATTGTGTTTTAATTCCTCTTTATTGCATTAGTACTTATAGGCCATTTGGGACTCTAGACCTCATAGTATAAGATGGGAAGATGGTTCATCCCTTGGAGAAGTTATACGCTGTTAAAAGATGCCATCCAGAATGACAGTGTTTTTTGTAAAAAGAAATCATTGCAATCTGCAGACAATTTTGTTTTCCATAGAGTAGCATTTGTCATCTGGCAGAAATGAGGTGATAAATCCATTTGTAGCAAACTCTCTCATTCCTACAAGTGACAGAGTTGAAAACCTGAATCTAAGTGGCATGTAAGGAGTGCAAAGGCTGGCTCATATTGTGGGGCCCAGCGTTGTCCCTGCACTGGCAGTTTGTGTCGGAACAGCACGTGCACAAAGCAAGGCAAAGCAAGGATCCTGTCTCTGCTGAAGCTGCCCTCCCTGTCAAGATCAGCAGCTGAAATCTCCACCTAAGCTGTATGAACCCAGCAGAATCCTTCTGAACCATCTGTGGAACGACTCGCTGAAATGATAGCCCATCTGTTGTTTCACTGCCACATAAAGTTTGCCAGCCCCATCCTCGCTTCATTATCTGAGTATTTTTCTTTCCCTGTGGGCCTCCTCTGTGTTCTTCTCTCTCTCCTGCTTATCTTTCGTTTTGTTTTGTTTAGTTAACACATTGCCTTTCCAATCTCTGAATCATAGAAAAGAAGGTTATATTCCTACTGCCCTCCAGTTAGCCAGGAACAGCTTTGCCCAGGGCAGAATACAGATCTGTTATGTGTATATCATCATTGCCCATCTTTAACTACTCTGTACCAGCACAGCTCATTGCAAGCAAGAAATCTTGGCTGTTTCACACTGCCTAAGTCTCTCCCCCACATCTATGCTGTCACAAGGAGCTAACAGAAGTTTAGACTGTGGCTTGACTTTTCCTCATTCTTGAAAGTATTTTTCATGTATTATTTACCTCTCAATTTGAAAAATTCAACCCTCAGTATCACACTCTAAAAAAAGAGATAAATGTTCCATCACCTTTCCTCCCATCTATCCTTCTATGCTTGCGGAAGGCTTAGCTGAAAAGTTATCACTGGAGGCCTTGGCTTGGCATCAGCCATGGCATCATGCTGAGACAGTGGGGTAGGAAAAGTGGCTGTATGCAGAAAAGCAGAAGGATTTCTGTGCAGCAAAAAGAAGGAAAACACACTCTTTTCTACAGCCCTCACGCTCCATTCAAGCAGATTTTCAGTATTTGCTCTCATCTTAGATGTTTAACAAGGAGCAAGAGTAGTGTTTGATCTTGTGTGGAAGCATAGAGAAAAGAGAAGGAGCTCCCAATTATCTGTCATAGATATGGAAAGGGGGCTGGTGTTCTAGTAGGCATGGAGACCACAAAATTTAAGAGCTTGGCTGTTGTCAGCATTTTTTAGCAGGAACGAATTGAGGGCTTCTGACACATCAAAAGGGATACATATTTTCATTAGATTGCATATATCTGCTTAAAGACATCATCCAGGATAAGCAAATTCGCTGTGTTTGATGGTTTTTTTCCAATGTCCATCTGACTTGCATCCAGGCATTCAGTTGGCCTTCAGATTCTTGAGCTCCAGTGGGCTTGAACATCTGTGTGTAGCAAGACTAGGATAGTTTTTCTTATTTACCAATTGAGGACCCTTAAGAAATATACTGGGAACTCAGGTTGGAAATCTGGAAGACCAAGTGCTGGACAGAAACAGATTATGTCTTCACGGTCGAAGACACACAGTCTTTGTTCAATAGCCCATACTCTGAGCCCCATGGTGTAAGCCTGCATTGCTCTGAAAGCATTATCACAAAGGACATCTCCTCTGAGGCAGGGCTAAGGAGGATAATGAAGGTTTTCTTGCTTCCATTATACCAAAGAGTTCGTAGATTAGGGTCAGGATGGACTAGGACACAGTTTACACCAGAATATATCTGCTGCTGTCCCAGGGATTTGGTCTCCCCAGCCACAGGATGGGAGGGAAAGCAAAGTTACAGGCACAAGGAGTAGTTTCTTCTGGTTCCTGGCCTATGCACTATCTGAAAAACCTTCATCATTGCACACTAACTCCTGTGACATCTCTTGTTCACAGGTTGGAGCTTTTATGTTCTACTGAAGCACAGAAGAAATAACTTTAAACTACTGGCAAGGAAGCTACAAAATTGCAATACTTAAAAAAAGGCTCACTGAGTCCTTTTTTATAGGGAGAACATTAAAAATTCGTTTGGTCTCTGCAAGCAAAATAAAAAATGGTCAGGTGAGTCCCTTGACACCTCGACTAACTCACAAAGCTGTCAGGGTGGTTAGCTGTGTATATTTAGTGAGATGTCTCTGCTCAGAAAGAGGGAGCAGTATTGTGCTACAATACAAGGATGTGGCATTGCTCAGCAAAGAAACTTAATAGGACAGAAAGGCAGTGAGGAAATATGAGATGAATTTACAGGCTCAAAAAAGAAGATGTGAATATGGCCAGTGGATTCCAGATACCAAATGTCCTGTTGCTCCTTTTTAGACATGTTGAATGCGTAAAGCTTTCAGAAGGCATGTGGAAGATGAGTATTCAGGGCAGAAAGACAAGCTCCCAAGAGGAAGTTTGGGTTTTCTAGTCCTTCTATATATATATTTTTAGTGCCAGAAAGGACTGTTGTGATCATCCATTCTGAGTTATCTCTAATCTCTGTCTAAGAAAAAAGAAGAGTTTTCTTTTTTTTTTTTAAAGTAAATAAAGCAGGTATTTGGGGCAGTTTAGTTGCAGATGCTGCAAGATGAGGGATGGAGAGGTCCCTAGCCAGAGGACTGTTTCCTCAGTGGGCAGAGGAGCACTGCTGTCTGATGGAGAGAAGGAAAGAAGGAGTTTTGTTGTTCTTGTAACAAGAAAAATTCAGGGACAGTGGAAAGAGCAGCAGGCATTGTCCTGTTGAAAGATGGGACACCAATGAAGAAATGTTAGAGGAAGGAGCTGTGTCATTTACTCTCTCAGACACAAAGAGGGATGATAGGTCATCAACAATGTCATGCCAAATGGTGTGGTGCAATGGCTGTGGCACAAATGCTGAAACCTCCGGCTCTGGAAGTAGGAGTACCCTCAGTGGTGACAGACCTTGCTGAGACCTGGCTTGATGGCCACACATACCTGCTAGCATTTCTGCATGGCACTGCACTGCATAGAAACGTTATCATGCTCAGGGCTAGCTCAGGTATCTCTAACACCGCTGTGTAGACAAGCTGCATATTTAAGACCCAATTGGTTTTTTTGTTGAGTAATTTATAGCTCAGGAGGCTGAACTGTCTCAGCAATTGAATTCATGCGCTAACTGCTGCAGCCCAGGAAGACCTTCTGGTAGCTGTTTGTTCTTGGCTACTAGGGTTGCTCCAGGCTATTCCTTTGACACACGTCTGCAATGTGTCAGACCTGGCTGCAGCTGTGTGCTATTTGGTGTTTCTGATTTGGTAAACATATGTTGGAGGCCCAAAGCAGCCTGTACCGAAATAATCTTTCTCTCCTAACAAAAAACCAACTAGAAACAAAAAAATACTCCAATCCAACAGTTTTAGATTAATTTATTGTATTTTTTATTGTCTGCTTTATCTTGTAGATGTTAAAGTCTGAATGTCCGTATTTTCTTTACAAAGTGCTATTGCACCCAGCACAAGGACTGTGCATTTGGACTTTTTTCTGATGGATGAAGACAAACACATCCCACATGAAAAGACTGTAGTTCCTTAGGGACAGCTAATTATACTCACTAGGGCAAGCAAAGCATTTTCCCAAATCACCACCTATGCTTAGTGCTCTAATAAAATTGAATTTATCAAAGGTGAGGAAAATGAAGGTAAAACTGACTGGAAGAAGAAAAGGGAATGAAATATGGGGATTGTTTTATTTTGAACACTCAAAATGACCCGTAGTTGTGACAAAGAGTAACTGCTGGCTGAAAGCACACCTACGTGTGAAGTCAGTGAATAGAAATCTAAATGCAGTGTATAACAAAAGAAAGAAGGTACATGAATAAAGCAAAATGCCTTACAGAGTAGGGTTTTAAGTGCTAAATCCCTTTAGCATGTTAAAGATGGGAGGTGGCTTGACGACAATGTATAAGAACTTTTACATGGAGGAAACACCATGACAAATGGACTTTTTAATCCAGTAATCAAACCTATAATGAGAATCAATGGCTTGGAGCTGTAATCAGATGAATTCAAATTAGTATAAGGGCTTGGTTTTCTGCAAAGGAAGGTGACTAGACCCTAGAAAAAGTTGCTAAGGGGAAGGAAGGGCTCAAGAACTGGAGGTTTCACAACAAGATTAGAAGCTCTTATGAGTATGCATTTCAAGTGCAATGTAATTCATGCGCTCACTGATGAGGCTCAAGAGGAGATGGGAGAAGTGAATGGATTTGTAATACCTGGAGTCTGAATTACATATTCCATTGATCCCTATGAACCTGTGATACTCAGGCAAATTTGCCATGGCTTCCGTATTTTGACTTTCTAGAGTTCACAAACTGGGGAACAGCAAAATGAAGTGTTCCCATATAAAAAAGACGGCATAGACATGCCATCTCCTTATTACATCCCCCGTAACTGTAGCACAGCATCCATGTGTTACTGTGGACCTGGAGAATCTGGAAGTTTAAGATTGGAGATGATGTCCCTTGCCATATGGGACCTGGAGAATCTGGAAGTTTAAGATTGGAGGTGATGTCCCTTGCCATATGAGCAGTGGTACCATTGTGAAGGGCCTTTCTGAGCTGGTGTCTCAGATTCTGGGACATTTCATTTATGTAAGCTGAGAGGAAAAGAGAAGTGGATGTGAGATAATGCATGTGAGGTTTTAAGCCTTAGATGACTAAAAACATTGTCACACTTCTTGTTTTATTTTCCTTTTTGAATGACAGAAGCAATTTATTTTCTCCTGGAGCATGTCTCAATATTAGATTTTGCTGATGCCATGAAAGTCTTTGACTGTAAGGAGAAAAGCTGGTACAGCTCCTTTAGGGCCGAAGACCTGAGACCCAGTCCCATGCAGGGACCACCACAGGCTTTACACATTTTCATGTTAACATTAGGATTACAGGGACCTCAATTAAGCCCTCTCTAAGACAGGTGTGTAGTCTTAGTGAGCTGTCCCAGACACTTCCTTTCAGGTCAAGAGAGAGAAACAGCTGAGGTTAATTACTTTTGCTTAGGTATTTACATTGATATGGGCTGAATCATCCTCTGGAGGTGCCACTACAAAGGAAGCCTGCATGACTGGTTTAGCCTAAATAATTAACTATTAAACTGCTGTGATTAGTGTTGGGTGGAAGGCATCCTGAGTACCCAGTACCTTTCTCCACCCAATGTCTGTGTTCCTATTCCCAGCCCAGCACATCTTCCATTAAAAATATATATGATCCATGTTACAGCCAGGCAGGAAACTTTATTCAAATTGTAGACACTTTTCAGTATTACAGACAATCTCTTATGCAGTTAAAACCCCTCTGTCCATTCTGGGCACATGAGCATTCATGCACACACACAAAGACCAGACCCTCCACTCCCATCCATGTAAAATTCATGATTTTATAGCCCAGGGACTCACCTGGGATGGTGGATGCCCAGGCACCAGGCTGTTTTTTTTTCAGTGTCTGCCTGTGATAGGGATCACATGAAAGTTTAATCAACGTGACTGCATTCTTGAGGGAATATAATTGGTTTGGAAAGCAAAAATGTTTCAGGGAATAGCTGAGCAGCTCTGCTATGAACTGATGATTTTCTGAAAGTTGCTTAAACAACAGAGGTAAATAGCCTCATACAATATGCCAGCTAATTTGTTTGACAACTGATGAAGGCAGAATGGAGAGAGGGAACGTAGAAAAAAAATTATTCACCAGAGATCATTTGCCTTCTGTAGAAGCAGTCAAACAATGATAGATCCTATTCAGAAATAATGTAGTCATAAAAAAAGTTTCATTGTATAATTTACTTGAAACAAATACTGTGACCAACTCTACTCCACAGCCGCAGAAAACAAATTTACCTAATAGCATATGACAGGGCTTTCTGAAGAAAATGTATTGCTATACAGTCAGCATGTACATTTTCAAAGGAACTGGCATTGGGAAAAAGCACCCTTCAAGCACTTAATAAAAGAGATTTTTCTTTATGACTTTCATTTAAAATACATTATGAAAATCACTTGATTCTACTTAGCTGCTGCCAGATTTTGAATAACTGACTTTCAAAGCTGCCACAGTGCTGGAACTAATTTAATATATTAAAGGAAAAGATTGTCAGAGCAGCATGTGGCATAGGCCATACTGGTTTGGAAGTTTACCACCATGTAAAAACCATATCATCAGATCGTGTCATGAGAAATGGAGACAGACACAGGCTCATTGCCACAGAGGAGGAAACTTTTTTCATTCTTACATTCTTTCAAATCTGCAGAAAACAGGTTCAGAGAAAGGCCCTTGCTTTATGATTTCCAGGTGTGAGCAACAGTGACCACAGAGCTCCCCAAAAACTTAATTCACGATTTGGATCCAGCTGAGTTCTGACTTGAAGTAGAGATAGCCCTTCCAAATGATCCGTGATGTTCGCCAGTGAAAATCTGCTTTTCTCTTTACTGGAACAAAGTTGAGTCGGTGTCATTTTCCTATAAATGCTGGCTGGTTAACTGGAACCTCTCTGGAGGGGATCCTGCCAGCAAAATCTCCAGTTTGTCATGCATCTTGCCTGAAGCATCCCCAATAGAGCAAAAAATATACTGCCCACGAATTGTGTCTGAGGCTTCTGTAATATTTAGACACAATTTGCTACCGTTCAAATGTTCCTGCTGCCAACTGGAGCTGGTCAAAAGAAAAATGTGCAAATTCTCGTGAGCAAGTCCAGAGTAAATTTGTCCTGAATCTCCAGCTAAACATTTCAAGACGTGACATTCCTTCATCATTGATGATGCCGATAAGAGAAACGAAAAAACTGCCAGCAGAACCATTTATGGGGAGACATCTCCTCTTAAACTTTAGAAATAAACTAAGAGAGGAATTTTCTAAATTCTTAGGGCAAATGTTTTGCAAATGGTAAGGAAAGCTGCTGCCTTTCTTCCCAATGTCTTTGTGTGCCATCGAAGAAGGCAGCTTGCACATATCAGTACATGAGAGTGTGAGCAAGCATGAGAGAATTGCAGCCTTTAAGGGAAGTTTCAATTCTTTATTAATTCATGGGTGCAGGTGTTGGTTTTCAGGTCTAAGTAAAGGACATTGGAAAAAGTTGCTGGTTTCAAGGTTTTCTGTTGTGGTTGCCGTGAAGCGCCCTGTGTTGCATTAAGACAATTCCTTAACTAACTTTTACTCTCTTACCTGCTTTTCCAGTCTCACGTTAAGCTAAGCTTACAAAAAAAGCAAATTAAAGTGAAGTACAATCCCTATTTCACCCTACTCCCCCAAAATTAAAAATATCTTTATCTTTTAAAACATTTTGCCCACATTTTTCTGGAAAATCATCCTTGGGGACGAGTCCTTCTTTCACTCTTGGCAGAGTTGTTTATTTATAAAGGTATCCACTTCCTGAGCTCTCTGAGCTTTTTTTACAAAATGTTTGCATATATTTCAAATAGGTTTTATCGCTGTCATCCTGGTCTTGAAACTCTCATTAAGTAGCCCTAAGAGGCTGTTAATTCTGTGGTGGGCAGCTTCGGCCCAGTGAATATGAGGTGTTGTGAATTTATTGTTCCAAGCCTGAGATGCTTTTGTCTTACGGAAACGCAAAACTCCAGGCTTCATGCCTTCAAAGTGTTTTTTTTTTATTTTAAGCTAAAGTCTTCTGCCTGTCAGAGAGTTGCACCACTTCAGCAGCTAACTGGGCCTTTAAAGGCCTTTAAAAAAGTCAGAAGTGATTTATGCACAAGCTTTTTCACTAATCCCTCCTCAAATACCATATTTTTGAGAGACTTTCAGTGAAAGTAGGCTCTTACTACCCACAAATATTTGTACAGTGTCAATACAGCTATAAAGGCAGATGTGTCAAGTCAATGATTAAATGGACGGGTTTCTAAGCAAAAGTATTTACTCACGGGAAAATGAATCCTGAGGCTTTGGAAAAATAAATAACTTGATAGAAACACAAATGGCACAGAGACTCTTGTTAAGTAGCAGTTCGAATTTGCTCCCAATTCACAAATCTCTTTGCCTGCTGATGGTGATGTTCTGTTTGCTGCCCTTTCCTGCAGGTCTTAATGTTGCAGAGTGATAATAGAGCCGAGGACAAAATTAGGCAATGATTAGGCTTTGGCCATTATGGTGAGACCAGATGTCCCAGTAAGCTTCAGTTCAGGAAATCTGGAGGTTTTGGTGTTTTTGCAGGCAAGAGTTTAAAGTGAAGTTTCACTGTATGAATTTAACCTGAAGTGTAGAGTCTGTTGTGTGCTCAGCTTTTCAGTTTTATCCTTGGGAACATGGATGTAGTGTTTCTCTCCGAAAATCTTGTTGTAGTACAAATCTACAGGGAACAGAGAACATGTTAACGCTGCCCGGTATTCTTTCCAATTCTGAAAATTTGCAGTGAAGAGCAAAAAAATCCATTTGGATCCAGATGCAGTATTTCTCAGAACCCTGTTTAACTTTATTCTTGTATTTAATGGGGAAGAATCAAACCAAATGGAGCTGTCGGATGCTAAAGGTGACCCACCATTGTTATTACTCAAATGGAGTAAGAGTTTCAAAGACAGCAATGGAGGCTGAAATACTTTCTGTGAAGTTGTTGGGGATTTTTCCCCAATGCTACTGCATAATTCCACTATAGGTATAGAATTAGAGATAAAATCCTGCAGGATGGTGAGAAGGAAAAAAGAAAAATTACTTTGAGATATAGAATTAGAGATAAAATCCTGCAGGATGGCAAGAAGGAAAAAAGAAAAATTACTTTGAGGTAGTTTTTTTCCCACCAAATCAAAGTGGATTTTTTTTTCTCACTGAGTAGAAAGCAACGTTTAGCTCAGAGCTTGTTGCTGTTAATTTTTTTCCCACCAAATCAAAGTGGATTTTTTTCTCTCACTGAGTAGAAAGCAACATTTAGCTCAGAGCTTGTTGCTGTTAAAGCAGTGTAACAAACCAGATCTCTATGGTGCTTTAGCAGCTGCGAGTAGTTGTAAACTGCTCCAGACCAGCTTCTTCTGGCTCTGTGTCAGCAGCAGGCTTGGGAAGAGGTGGTTGTGACTCCTTGGGAGCCTTACTCGTAGGAGTAAAACTCACATTATCAACTCTGCCGTGGATACAGCCCTTACTTGGACATCAGTGCACTTTACAAACTTGGCAGGAAAGCAAAGCAACAAACAGACAGAAACATTTTCTGTGCCTCTGCGACTTCCTGAGTTGGTTCGCCATTTGTTCCTTCGGAAGAGGAGGCTCTGCTCCTTACTGAATCTGTTTCTATGACAAATGTCAACTTTATCACTTAATCTGTCTTCTCTGCAAGGTTGTTCGAGATGAAGAAAAGGCTCGAACAAACAAGAAGGGACAAAATGTGTTTTTAAATGAAGGGGGATGCAATTTTCCTTCCTTTCTGAATCAAAATGTTCATTCTCATTCTCTGTTCCCTGAGTCACTTGATAAAAGGTAAGGTATTTCTAAAACTTCAGCCATTTAATGAGAACAGGATTAAGTTGCTGCAGGGTATGTAATGCAAGGAATATTTTAAGTTGAAAGGAGGCTAAAACCTTCTTTTTAGTAGGAAATAAGCAAGATTTTTTAATGACCAGAAAAAAAATAACATAAATTAGCTGGAATGGTTTGTGAGGAGAAGTTTACTCTTCTTTGGTGATTAGAGAAAGGAGGATAGCAGACAGAGCAAGGAAATATGGTTCAGGGGACTTAAGAGCCTCCTCATACCTCCAATCCTGAATTAATGTCTGACATACCCAATCACTTTGCCTGCCTGCGTGTTGTTTTTCCTCCCATTTACTTGACCTTCTATCCTATTTAAACCATAAACTCTTTGGGCTGGGAACTATGTATCCTTGTAGATGTTGTGCAGGCAGCTTCCTCCTTTTTTTGGTCTCTTTGTGAAGCACTGGTGTATGAAGTGCCCCCCACCTCATCTTTTCCCTTTTCTGGTTTGTTTTGCAGTTGATTTTTTTCCAATCTGGGAGAAGTGAAAATGAGTGCGGTAATTTTTCTGGCACTTTTCAAAAGAGCCAGCTGGTGACACCAAGCTAAAATGGAGACTGGGGAGGGAGAAGTCTGTGCAGAAAAGGTATAAGGAAGACTGAAGTAACTGTGGGAAAAATAAAATTAAGGATGTTAGGTTTTGGCTCAAAGTGTTAGCTAATTCAAGCTGCTAGTATTTGTATGGTCTGTAATTAGGAGAAGTCTGTGCAGAAAAGGTATAAGGAAGATTGAAGTAACTGTGGGAAAAATAAAATTAAGGTTGTTAGGTTTTGGCTCAAAGTTTTAGCTAATTCAAGCAGCTAGTATTTGTATGGTCTGTAATTATTTGGCACTGGTGCAGAAATAGGTCAAATTCTTCCTGCAGTAATAATTTTGACCTTTTGAATTTCACTCACACTGAAGTGGTTATAATTACATATAACTCTTCTTCTCGAGAAGAGTTCTACTTCTCTGAGTACTGAGGCAAATGATAGGTATCAGACAGCTTTATTTTCTTCTCATGGTAGAAAAAATTACACATTTGAGCTGCTAGAGACAAACGTGAGGTTGTTTCTGCATTCCATAACAAATAGCAAAAGTATAAGGAAATGTTAAGCCCCAGCCTAGCTGAAAAAAAAACTAAAAAATCTTCAAGTTTAAGAGATTTCAAAATGTCATGCTGCTCTTATTCTTTCAAGAGGTACCTTAAATTTTCTTCTTATGTTCTGCACGCTTTGCAGGAAGCTCTTCAGTGATGCCTCTTGCAGATCAATAGTACATAAACAAATACTTTGTCTTCCTTGTTAATCCTATCAGATACTCATTTATCTCTTTTTTTAAAAACTTGTATTTGTGTAGAAGCCCTTGCCTCCGACACCTCTATAAAAAGGACACCTTAATCATGAAAAAAATGTGGTTTTTTTTTAAAATATCCTATCAGATACTCATTTATCTCTTTTTTTTAAAACGTGTATTTGTGAAGAAGCCCTTGCCTCTGACACCTCTATAAAAAGGACACCTCAATCATGAAAAAAATGTGGGTTTTTTTTTTAAAACTGATCTTTTTCTCCTGATAATTTACTTCACAGATCTTAAGATTCACACTTAAGGGTAAATACCCCTTTCCCATGATCTCCTGTGATGTTAAATTTCCATCATTACACATGATTTCCCACAGTTAGGAGAGAACATGGGCATGAACGGTAGCAACATTGCTACTCTAGGGAAGCCGCTTTGAATTCTTACTGAACTATATGAAAGTGTAAATATTATAGGAAAAAGTATCCCGTGAGTAAGGATCAGAGACCTTGTGCTATAAATCAGTGCATGGCTTCTCACAGCTTCAGCCATGAACTATTCCTCGGATAATTCAGCAGCTGAGCTATCCTGGGAAAACTGCCATAGGCTGATCTGCAGTCACATCCAGATCCTCAACTCCTGCACAACACAGCGGAGTCTGCTCAGCTACTCTTGACCCTCACAGCACAGCCTTAATTTGTAACTAAAATACTTAGAGCAAGGGCTTCTTCCCTTCCTTCGCATTTGGAGTTACAGGAACATTTCTAAACCTCTGATAGATCAATATTTCATTGTGCCTATGAGGATTTGTAGCTGTGTCAAGAGAAAGAGAGTTTGCAACCCCACACTTAAAAAATCAGTGTCGATACTAGTGTTGGCTGCTGCAGAGCTGGGAGGACTGGTAGAGTCTTTGGTCCCACCAGTAGCATCCCTCCTGCAGCTGCACCGTACCTAAGGACAGGGCAAGGATCAGGGGGACAGAGGAAGTGGCCATTTAAATAGAGCGTATTTTTCCACTGCCCCGGGAAAACAAATGGATTTCAAGCCCAGGCTGCCAGAAGTGAATAAGTTTATTTGGGAGTGATCAGCAGAGGTTTATAATATCAGCTTCAGGCCTCTGCTGATTTAGCTTGGTACTAGACTTGGTGTCTGTATAGCAGAGAGGGCTGCTGCTACAGTATCAGCCTGATAAAGGGTGAATATTTTATTCAAAACCTTTGGTGAAAATTTGCCAAATAATTTAACCAGATGCATGAATTTTTAGGTTAAATCTGTTTGTTGTATTTCTAATAGGAAAAACATGTTTTATTAAAAAAGTAACAATATATTATTCAGCAAATAACATTTGGTCAGCTCTTGCTGCAATTGAGAAGAGTTTGTAGCAAAGCAAGTGAAATCAAACTAAATCTTAAATAAGCCTGAATATTGCAGACTACTCCAGCAACAAAAGTGCTTTCCACTATTCTCCTTTTCTAGTTTACACATAAATGGAGAGAGGCACTTTGAGATAAGAGTGAAGTCAGCAAGCAGCCAACACTCAGTACACTTCCCTCCAGACATTGCTAACTTAGGAGTGATAATTTCCCTTTTTTTCTTGTCTGTTATCCTACCTTCTAGGAAAAGTGATCTGTTGGTAGCAACAAAAAAGAAATCTGTGGCCACTTTGGAGCACTGTCTTGGCCTTCGATTTCATAATCTTCAAAATGACTGCAAATATTCTTGCTGATTACCTTCTTCTGAAGCTTCTGTGGAACCACAGTAGCCCATTGTAACCACTGACTTTGAAAGGGAGAAAATTCTGCTGAAGCACAAACATGCGGAGCATGGTTTGTAATCAGAGTTATCCAGTCCTGCTGGTTTGTTTTCAGTTCAGAGCAAAGAAATCAAGGGACCATAAATACCTGAACCTGTTGAGATCTACTCCCCTAAACAACCTTACCTTCTTCCAAACTGGTCCTGCCTCAGCTCATGCAGCAAACCTGCTTGAATTTTTAGTCCCTTATGAGATTTTTAACACTGGCAGCCATTTCATAGCAGTCATGTATAGCCGACACTTAGTAAGAGACTGTTGTTTCCTCCAGCAAATGGAGAATGGTGTGGGCTTAGAGACAAGCTTCTTCACTGAGCCTTCTCCTCTTTGCTCTCTGTAGACCCCATGGCCAAGCAAGCATCACATCTTCTGCAATTTATTTCCCTGATTTCCCATCACACCTGCATTCTTCCAGGTAGCTCCTGCTTAGGGAACTTTTGTTAGTGTAGAGGACTTTACAGTCAAATTTTCTGCATCCAGGCAAGCACCTGGTCATGCAGCTTGCTCCCTTCCACACCTGCAGAAGAGCACTTTTGAGGTCTGCAGCTTGGAATGGAATGGAGTGGACTTCTGTTGGAAGTCACTTATAATGATAATCTAGTCCAACTGCCTGACCAATTTAGGGCTAACCAAAAGTAGAAGACTTTACAGTCAAATTTTCTGCATCCAGGCAAGCACCTGGCCATGCAGCTTGCTCCCTTCCACACCTGCAGAAGAGCACTTTTGAGGTCTGCAACTTGGAATGGAATGGAATGGAATAATTTCTGTTGGAAGACACTTATAATGATAATCTAGTCCAACTGCCTGACCAATTTAGGGCTAACCAAAAGTTAAAGAGTATGACAGTAATCTTGGTGGAGTTCTCTAGTCCAACTGCCTCACCAATTTAGGGCTGACCGAAAGCTAAAGTGTATGACAGTAATCTTGGTGGAGTTGCCAGTTAGCATGAGTAAACACTTGGGTCATCCCCTTCCCCACAAAGAGTTATCTCCTCTGGACCCACGCAAATTTCTGTCCCACCCAATTCTTTTGGAAGTGCTTGCAGAGGTAGACCAGAATAAGCAGTCCTTTAAATATGGTGCTATGATTCACTATGCCCCTCTGTGGTGACCAGCTGGTAAAAGCACTGGGCTTGTTTAGCCATGAGTTACAGTGACCTGAACCATGTCTTGCACTTAAGTTGGGTCATACAGACCCTACAGCCCATTTTCCCATTCCTATAAAAATGCAAATCTGTGCTGGTGCCTGTGCTGTGGAAATTGCATAGAAAATGCCTTTTCTGCATGATAAACAAGGACAACCTGTTTTTCAGGATGGTTACTGAAATATGTTTCAGATTTATAAGCTGATCTGTGACATTTACTTCAGTCTTAAATTGGCAGTCACCTACGAGTGAGGTGAACCAAGTTTCCCTGTATAATAGATGCATATCTTTTGTTAGGTAGTTCTTCTTCTGAACGAGAAATTGCTTGGCAGTATTTCTCAAGGAGGGAGGTAAAACATCCTTCTTACATGCAAAGAGAAAAAAAAAGGGGCGGGGAGGGGAAGAAAGAAGAAAAATTGTCTATTCTATCAGAGATTTTAACTATTTGGAAACTGAGTTGTAAGGAGAGGCATAATTTATTACACCCTTACATGATGTCATATTAAGAAGTACAATAATAATTGGTCTGTATTGCTTAAGGAAAAGTATCACTGATTTTTAGCTCAGAGAATTGTTATTCCCTATGAGTGAAAACAGCACAATCACATTCATGTACCAGACAAAAGATTAATTAGGAATTGGAATGGTTTATTGTGTCTGAGGTGCTTGAGTTTGCTGGAGCTGTTGAGTTTGCCATTATTTCAGCTTCTCTCAGCACAACAATCAATTTCTAGAGTCAGAAAATTGTGTAAATATTTTTTCCTGTGAGTGAATATTTTTAAGTGCTTGAAAGATTGTTACTGAGATTTAGAAGTACAAAAAAATAGCACCCAGCTGTTCAGTTGGTTGGGGTTTTTTTCGGATTACTTTAAAATCTGTTATATAATTTCACAGTTAGAATTAACCTGTCACACAACATCTGAATTTCTATGAAAAAAAAAATAGGTGGAAGCCTTTCTTGAAAATGTCTGGGGGTTGTGCTGTTCTTACTGGCTACAGAACTAGTCAGCTAACTGCTTAATATAAAATGTTACCTAAAAAACCTATAGAATTATTTGAGAAAGGAAGTAGGTTCTGTGTGTGCGTGAGAATGTAATCTTAAATTTCATTAGGTTCACACAACTAAAAATTTGTAAGATACTTAGTTGCAAGTACCATACCTTTGCAGCAACGATGACAGCTCTAAGGCAGCAGAGTAAGAATGTCTTTTAATCTGGGACTGGAAAAAATGTTTATTTGCCCCATCTTCTAGTCAAAGAATAGAGCATCATTGGAGAGCTTGGCCGTGTTTTCTGACTTCACTCCCTGTTATACATCATGAGATCGTGCTCTGTTCCTCTCACATTCCTGACAGACATTACCATATAATCACAGAATCATAAAGGTTGAAAGAGACCTCTAAAATCACCAAGTTCAACCATCAACCCAACACCACCATGCCCACTAGACCATATCCTGAAGTGCCACATCCACGCGATTCTTCTCTTTCTGGAAATCCCTCTTACCACCAATTTGGAGAGCTAGAAGCATCAGCAGTTCAGGAGGTTGAACAGTGGGGAAACTGGACACTGCCTGCTGGCAGATTTTAGGGCAAAAAGCACATCTCAGTGGCATATATGTGACTGTGTGGGGTCTGTCTGAATGGTGGGAGAAGTCACTTCTCCATGGCAAGGTATGGAGACATACTAACATGGTATATTGGTTTAAATGTTCAGCTGAAGTTGTAAGCCTTTTGCACAGGAAAAAACAATCTGTGTGTTGTGTGGCAAGGAATTCATAATTTGATTTGCCTTTGTGCATTAATCTAAAGGAGAATACAGGGCAGCACGATGGACAGAGACAATCTACAAAATTTCTGCTTCTGCATTTCAGTCAGGCAAGTCCCTAACAAACCCACATGTTTGCAACAATACAAATATTTCAAATACAGACGCTTAAAATATATTTTATCTTCAAGTGCTTCATCCATTCCCACATCCAAGGAATTGTCCTGCCCCTAAATTCTAATAAAATCATTGTGCCGTTGCCATAAAAGTTCAAATTAACTTAGGTAACAATGTGGCAAAACAATTCCCAGGGGAATATGAGAAACCATCTGTTCAGGCATTCAACTCAGCA
>NW_010206419.1:0-9835 GCF_000695765.1 Mesitornis unicolor | reverse complement strand
GGAACATGAAGAGAGAGGGAGGAAAAAAATGGAATTTGCAATAAAGTATTTTCAAGCCTGAAGCAAAAGATGCATATAAAGAAGTGCTACTGTTAAATTCTGGCAAAAGTCTACTTCAGAGTTCTTTAATAAGATAATACACTGCTCTCCACATAATCTCATAGATTTTTCTATGGCAGCAAATTCCCAGAAAATATGCCCCTCGGTATCTCTTTCCTGCCTGCATTTTCTTCTCACTTTGGCACCCAATTATTCTTTTCCTCATGTGGAAAAATGTATTTAATGCACAGCAGAGCTCACTTTTTACCTGTCCTGAATGCTTTGAAGAACATGTGGCAGAAAACATTGACACACACCTAGTCCTCTTTTTTTTTTTTTAGGGACATTTAAGGACTTCTTTGCATGACCAACTTCTGGTGCAAAACAAAGCAGAAGTCTTCACTGTATTTAGCTAATGTTTGGTATGCAAGAAGACCTCCACAGTCCTTTACTTGGGCCCATCCAGGACACCGATGCTGTTGAGCTCTCTGGTAGAGTGGCAGCCACGCTGCTGGTTTGTACCAGTGTTTTGCCTGAATATGAGCAGGGATAAATGCGCTGGTCTGCAGAAAGCTCTCTCAGAGCATGTAAAAATGCTGTGTTCTCATTCCAGAGACCATAGAGAACTGAAATGTAAATGAATAATTTCAGCTTTTGTGTATCAGATAGGAGAAACTCCAAAATTTGTAACCAAAATTGTGCGAGCTTATGTGTCAAAAGGCTGGCTGCTGAATAAAAACCAGCCTCAGTAACTGCCAATAATGAAGGATAGTTAAGCTTTGTAGGAGTACTAATTGCATAATGATGCAAAACATCCTCACAACAGTGCAAAACATCTTCACAGGACTGTGCAAAACACAATTGTACTGCCTGAGGCTTGCAGGATCTCTCTACAGGATCTACATCAAGAAGACAGGCTTTATTTCTTCTGCCCAGGTATTGATGTACTTCATAAATATATCCATGAATTACATATATAGCCTCTGATTCAGCAGAGAATTTGCATAAATGGCTTAACTCTAGGTTTGTGCTGAAATTTAAGCGCAGGGTCAGGTGTTCTCCTGTATCATAGATTTTGCAGGAGCCATTTCTCTGCTTGTCAATAGGATAGTTTGTTCTTGGTTTTAATAGGTCAAGAATGAATTCCATTATGCTATGCGCCTTGTTTTCCAGCTACCACAATATAAATGTGTCTTGCAGCTTCTGTCTGCCCATCACTTAAATACTGCCACCATTGCAAAGATAGTTTCTCTTAAAATTTACATGTTTTCATATTCTTCTTTCCTCTGTCTCTCAGACACATGTTTATGGTCAGGAAAACATTAATTGAACTTTCATATGCACCTCCTCTTTAGTGGCTATCATTCAGAAAATGCTCTTGTTTAAACCTAAGCACATGCTGAAGTACTTTCCTGAAAGTGGATCTATTGATGTGATTTTATTTTATTTTTTTTAATATTTCAGAGTTGCAAAATATTTAATCCTTTATCAGTTCCTGTATAGAAAGATAAAGGAAATGTCCAGAAAGCAACAGCTGCTTTTTTGAGACTTGCTGAAGTTCTTAAAAGTCTCACAGAAGTTGTTCTGCTGAATACTTTTGATCTTAATCTTCAGTCAATTGTGTGAGCACTGAATAATGCTTTGAGTCCTGACCAGCAAAACGGTCACATCACAACTCCCTCCAAACTAAAACACAGCTGTTTTTTCCTCCTTTTAACAATTCTGTGGTTTGTAAGGTACTCTTTTAAAAAGCAAGGGTAGGAACTTGAATAGGAAGCCTAAATTGACAGTCAGTAAATAGAGTTAAAATACTTTTGTGCAGAGCTCTGGCATTCTTGTCTGAAAGTCTAGCATGGATTAACTTGTCTTTGTGTACAACAGCAATAAAAGTAAAAGAAAAAAACAACACAGCTCCATCAGATTTGTGAAAATCGGAGACAAGCTCACACTTGAGACTACTCAAGCTGCATAACCAGAAAGATCTTACCTATTAGGAAGGGATGGAGAGATCCTGACCTCAGAATTGCCCACCTCTGGCTTTTATTCTATCCCAAGATGGTATTTGCTGGGACTATGGTATTTAATAGGAAGTAATTGTGATGGCCTTACTCCAGGGACTGCCTTCCTTTGCCACTGTGAGTAGTTTGAAGTAGGGTTGTACACAGCATACACCATGCTGACATACGCAGCAAAGCATACGCCTGGGGGCTGCACAGATTGAACTTCCATAGCTTTCAAAGTGATCCTTCCTCTCTAGGTTAAAACATAATGACTAGAGAGAAGGGACAACACTGGTTCAGTGCTTTTTTGCACATACCCATCCCATAACGTTACCCTCATTGACATTGTTACAGAGAATTTGTTGCTAGCATCAAAATAATTTGTCCTGGGAGGTACCTGTGCATTTTTTGGAATGGCACACTGCATTTATATCAATAGTCACAGGCCCTGTAATGGAGGTGATAAATTACTTTGATTACCTTGTTTGCTCACATAGACTGCCCAGGGGATTTTGTTTAAATTTTTAGCATTCTCCCAGGCACTGTGAAGAGGTGAAGCGTTTTGTGAAAGAAATTTGAAGGGCCCTGAGATTCAGCTTACTGCGCACAGAGACGAAGGGTAGGATTTTTCTCCCCAGCATCTTGGATCTGTAGGTTGGATGATGAGAGATGAAGGCTTCTTGCAGTTTCTCAGCAGCTGGCAATGCTAGTTAAAAATCAGGACTGCAAAAACAGTGTCTTCAGAAGATTTGCTTTCTTTTAGTACCTCTTCAGTTCTCAACTGTCTCTCCCGATGTAGTATTTGGGTGATAAAACAGCTGAATGATCACTCTGATAGAAGAATGCACTGCTGATTTTTTGTAACTGTTAACAAGCCTAGTGACAATTAGCCAGCTACTAATTGATTAATCACCATGGAAAGGGCACTTACACCTCAAAGAATTTATAGTTCAAGAGCCATAAGCAGGAAAAATCAAACATGGGGAGAAGCTGAGAGGAAAGGGAATACTTGATTATTATTGCTAGAGGTTCTGCTCACTGCATTTTTGCTTAAATTTTACTTTTCATATACTACTGCTATATACTCACTGATTTTACTGTTACAGAGGGCAGAACTTACTCTTCCATCTCCTGGCTGTGCAAGCTTCTTTCTACCTTTCATGACCTCTTCTTTTCTTTTTTCTTTCTTTGCGTGCTGGCTGGTGAGTTACCTGTTGTTAACAGCACAAAACAAAAACATGTCCTTGCTAAAGTCAGCCAACAAGCTGTTTATGACTCAGAAAAGAAGCCTTCTGGTTATTTGGCTCAATTGAAGCCATATGGACTATCTACCTCCCAAGAGCAAACGGCAATGAGTCGGAGAAAGAGACTCCCTCCCCCTGCACTAAGTGGGAGGTGTTGACCTAATTGATAGATAAAGGATCTGGCAAGTTAAATGGAACAGAAACTGATACAGCCGTTGCTTGAAATGTTTTGTACCTCTAGGTTTATGCAAGCAATAAGAAGTCCTAATGAGAAACTAATCTATTTTATGAAAATGTCAGCGTTGCTACAATTAATTACACTGTGCGAGCTTTTGTACATAGGTGTATGCCAGTGCAGTTTCCTGTTGCATAGTACAAATTTTTGTATTAAAAGAAAACAAAACCGAAACAAAAAAAAACTTTTACATGAACACAAGCAAGTCTCAAGAATTAAAATAGATAAGGCTATGAAAGAATTGCACGAGAACCTATCCATCATAAATGCAGGGACTTAGGGACTTCTTAAGGACTTCTTATGGACTTCTCTCAGTAGTAATCCAGCTGTCCAGCGAAGGGTTGAGTCAGAACATCTTTCCTGGCATTGACTTGCAGATTTGAGGGATTTGGAGGCCCTTCCTCATGCTTCAGATACTTGGAGTGATTTTTAGTTCTCAGGCCAAAAAAAAAGCTTTCCCTTTCCTTTGTCAAAGCTTTATAGACAGTATAACATTCATGGCTTAGCTACTACAGATGCTGCTGAAGCAAACTGATTTTTACAACTTCAAGATTCTTTCCTTGATGTTTGCCTACCCTCTGTATTTGACTCTGATAAAAGTGTTGCAGCAGATGCCTTGATGAGTTCCTATTGCAGCCTGTTTCCTTTCTGATCCAGCATTAAAGCAGTTTCTTTCTTTTTTACAGCACTTTGAGAAACTCCTCTCACAAATTACGACATGCATATTTTATAAAGCAACTTGGTATGGTAAGGTATGCACAAATCAGCCTGATTTTGCCTGAAGGCATCTGCCCAAGTGGAAATGAACCATCAGAAGTTCATTATTTGCAGTCTCACAAGTGCTGTTCTGTACGCAGAAATGGATGCAGAAACCATGGCACAGAGGCAGCAGAAGGCTTAAGGGTTTGGCTTTTTGTTTGGTTTGGCTTTTTAAAACAAAAACTTAGTCGGGAAGCTATAAAACCCAAACCTGTTTTGGTGCAAAGACAACATCATGTCCAGAACTTGAACTCTGAGTTGATTTAGGCAGGGACTGATCCTGAAAGAATTGCAGTGTTCAAGAAATCTTCTTGTTCCCAGACCAAAAAAGGTATGGATCCTGTTAGATGTAGCATTTCAAAGGTAACGCTTTTGAACCTAGCACTCTCATTTACCCAAAACTACAGCAAAATACAAGCAATGAATAGGAGCCATCACATTCAGAGAGGCCACCACAGTGCTCAAGACCAGTGAAATGAATGTTCCTGAATCGTTCTGTGAAAAGTTTTGGCTGCAGTAGTTCAATATTCAAACCTACTTGCCGTCTCCTTTTAACTTTCTTCTCTCCTTCCTTTGAAAAGGGAGGGAAACAATGCAGAAAAACTATAAAACAAACCCAGGAGATGATCAAAAGATAGAAACTTATGTTTCTGTAGTCAGGGGAACATGGTAGGATTATGCTTGAAAAATACTAATATGATGCTCCACATCACTGTTTAAAAATGAACAATTACCTCCGGTATCCTATGGTCTACTTGGTTAGTGCCAAAAAAGGGTTCTTCACCCAGATATTTTCTATGGTGCTTGCACTGATGATTTCTTGTCAAAATATGTTGGAGTGGAAATTGTATGGGGGAAAGGAAGGGTATTAGAGGATGGGAACAAAAGAATTAAGACCACTGTGACAGTCTGCTGCCTCCATAACCTTGCCATCAGTGCCACCCAGTGTGCTTTTCTTCTGTGGCCAGATTAGAAGACTGATCCATTTCTCTTCACAGTTTCCATATGCTCTGAAGTAGGGAAGGAGCTTGGTGAGGAGGGAGTAACTTGCAAAAGGCAGAGTGGTCAGACCCAAGCAATCAGTGTCTCCCAATACTTCCAGGGGGAAACACATTGTCCCATCTCCAACAGCAGACAGCTTCATTGTCCAAGTTGTGAAACGTCCACGTTGATTTCCCTGCTCTACCAGAGGCTCATTCTGGGGCTGTAACTATGTCACTTAGTCTTTCTGAGCCAAGATCTGCACACCGCAAGGGAGGTTAATAAAAACTTGTTTGCTCTGCACAACAAACAGTTACGCAGTTTCATTATGGTGGGGCACAAATGCTAGGCAACAGGGGCTGCCTGTGCATCTGGAAAAGGCAGTGTGGGATGATGGCAATGTGCTTTGCTGGATTTCTGCTGCACATTGCAATCTGTGAATAAGAGCAGATGCAGAATTGCCACATCAGCCCACTGAATGCTGTCAGCGCTAACGGTAATGGCGTGGATGCCTTTAGCTACAGTAAAGGAGATTCACAGTTAGACACCCACTTGGCCTTCTTTTGCAGCTCGTGCTGTAGGCAAAGCCATAGAAACTCCCAATCCAGGATTGTGTCGCTGGCCAAATTTGTAGGATGATATTATTGGGTGGCGTGAGCTCAGCTTAACTCCGTGTAGACAAGTAATTGAAATGAGCATGTGAAAATAAGCCGTGTACCACCCATTCGTTTACTCTTAGTGGTAGTTCTGTGGCGAGTGATATGCCAGCCCCAGCCACTAATCACCTGTACAGTTTGGGCTGTGTCCATCTTTAATTCCCAAACTACAAAGTTCTGCCTCTAATTTGGCAGATGAACATTACAGCAGATGTCACAGCAGATGTGTATCATTTTTGAGTTCTGAATCCAGAAGTGCTGCCACATTATCACTAAATGAAGACTGGCTATTGCACGGAGAGCTGGAAACGCTGGATGGCTGCACTCAAATTCCTCTCTTTGCTCCACAATTTAAGCTAATAAAAGCGGTCTGGCAAAAATCTGCTAAATTAAGGACAAGATCCAAGGTATGTACTCTCTAATATATGCATTGCAGAAAAGCTTTGAGAGCCAAGGAGATAAGTCAATTGCTATTTTATACATCCGTCACATGTGCAGCAGCTTCTTGATAGATATTCAGGGAGTATCCTACTCCAAGGTCTGTTGAGAAAACAGATATGCAAGTTGTTTTTTCTAGCAGGCTGTATCACTTTTTTTTTGAGTCAAGTAGTTGTGATGAAGATCCACACGGTATGTGTCCTTTAACACCACCAGATTATGAATGCTTATTATGACAACTGAACTGTGTCTTGAGATGACTGACCTCATTTTCTTTGCGTTTCCTTTGGAGTATGATAAATGAAGCTGTCTTCTAGTGTATATTTGCACTCAAACATGGCAGATTGGTGTAGAAGAGCATAGGATGAGATGATGTTGCAGTTTCATGGACTCCTAATGACTTAATCTTGTTAAACCACCGCTTGTATTTTCTACCATGGCTTATAAAATTTTGGGTTTTTTTAAAAAAATCATAAAGGAGATGTGTTAATACACTGATACATATTGACAGGTTTTATAACAAATGTGTGAAACCAAACAGTGCTCAAATTTGAAAGAGGGCGAGCAGTCAGAAAATATAAAGTGCACTTTAAAGCAATGTATTGATAACTGTCACCAGTTTTGCAACCACCTGCTTGTCCCAGGGTCTATTGCTATCTGCTTCTTTTCTGGTCATATTTGTATCTTTGTCACTTGAACAAGAGTAATCCTTCCCTTGCTATCTTGAGAGATTATATTAATTACATACAGAAATTAAACTTCAGTTTGTGATTAATCTCAGGTTATATCAGCGGTTGCCTACTAGTGGACAGGTTCTTCTTATAACCCTGTCATCATTCTACAGTCATCTTAAATAAATACCCAATATTTGGCAGTTAGGGATGTTTTATTGCTGTATTTTCCTTTCTGCACATTACTCAGGAAAAGGAAGTCCTATGATACCATATGATTGCACAAATTTCTATGGCCCGATCCTGGAAGAATAGGTAAAACACCACAGTAAGTTCTTAGCTGTAATAGTTGCTCAGATCACAAAGTAGATTTAGCAGAAGCACACACTGTCATTGGCTTGGAAGGATGAGGAAAGAGTCCTTTTCATGTCTCTGCAGTGGGATCATCCCATTTCTCAAACCTCTTACCACAACCTGGGAGGATGGCCCTCAGAGGTGCCCACAGCCTGGTTTAAGAACACCTTAGAGTTGGTCATTTACATTTTAGATAGGCAAAGCTGAACTAAATAAATTCCACTTTAAATATGACTCAACTTGATAGTAGCATCAGAGGTTATGGTGGAGACTGTATTTTTTTTTCCTTCTTTGAAGCTCCTAGCAGTACCCAAGGTGAGGTTATGGTGGAGACTGTATTTTTTTTTCTTCTTTGAAGCTTCTAGCAGTGCCCAAGGTGACTCTTGACTACCTATCTGAAGTTTCTTTCCATAGCTAATAAGAGCCCTTCACATGAAATCCATAGCAAAGTCCCTGATGGACCTATAGGAGTCACTAACAGCTATGTCTTTGACAGAGTTAGGAGCTTTCACATCGTCTGTTGTTTCATAAGATTCACCTAAGAAAACATCATGTCCGACTCTCTATCCTGGCCCGCAGCTCTGAGACCTGCCTGAGGCAACTCAGTTGTCTTTGCTGGTCCAAGACCAAAAGTTGGTTTTACTGTAGCTGGGCTGGGGGCAGCAGTTACAATTATTGTCAGCATCTTTTCTGTCTTTCGGAGAGGAAGAATACCAAACCCAGCTGGAGCATAAAAGCCAATACCAGAGAATAACTGTGGCCAGTTTCAGATTAATCTTTTTTGCTGTAAGACAGGTTAGGTTTGGCAATCCCCTTGTTTCCATACAACTACAAAAATACTTTGACTGATTATAGACAAGCTATATTTCTTTTTTAAATTTCACTTTTGGAATCCTTTGCCATATAAGACAAACAAATTGCTCCACATCTCCTCAACTTAGCCTGTCATTACCTACTCAGATCTCAGCTGGATGTGAGAAAAACTGCATGTTTTAGGAAGGCTCAGAAGAAAGACTAGTTGTTTGCTCATTTTTAAGTGATGGTGTAGGTGCATGCAATGAAACTGTCAACGGTTAAAAAAATGAAATTACTTTCAAGGACAGCTTTCCACAATGTTCATAACAAAGACAATTTTACAGTTAGATAGCATGTCTTTTTAAAGCAATGTGAGGATGGCTAATGTTATTCTTACAAGGTCTATGCATTCTTTCTACCTTTTTCATTTTTTCCTGGAATAGCTGTCGGCTCATGGCTGTTTGCTCAATGCCTGACAAATTACCAAGAACCCATCTGAAATATTCCAGAGAGATGGTAGGTTCTGTATGAGCCAGCAGCACCCTGTGTAATAAATAGTCATTAAACAAACAAACAAAAAAATCTTCAGGCACTTTCCTCTCAAGGATCTATCATTTATTTTTTTTCCCCAATGCTTTTGTAATTATGGTCCTTCCACATTAATACTTTTGGCAGATGCATTCAAAATCTTCCCAAATCATCTAAGTAATGGCAAAGGTGAAAATTGAAAGTAAAGCACCCCCCAAGCCTCTCTGTCCTTTACCTAAGCAGTTATTTCTTCTTCAAGTAAAAGCAAAATCTTTGTCTTGATGAATTTATTAAAACAGGCACAAATTTCCTAATGGGAGAAAGTATACGAGTCAAGTATTTTCCTAGGTAGTACAGGACTCAAGATCAGCATGATTTAAGCACATATTTAATGAATTTTTTGTTTGAATATATGGTTTACTTTTTTCCTCAAAAAATATCATAACTCAGAGTCACCAAATCCAGAAGTTTAAATGCAATTATGTACAATGGAATGAAAAGACTATTTAACACTTACATGTTCAAGGTGGCTTATAAACATTCTGCATTCAGTAGCATCATGCAAACAACATTTCATGAGGTGGTAAGCATGTTCATGTTTAGCCAGGTAGCTCATTAGTCCCAGCTATTTTATATGTATAAGTTAATAGATACGTTTTCTGTGCTTTTCACTTGTGTTTTTCCTCTTTGCAGAGTCTTTCTGCATGTGGTAATAGTTTCCCCAATGAAGTGACCAGGATTCGGAAGGTTACAACTACTCAGTTGTCCACACATTGCCCATCATTAGCAAGGCAAATATGGTAACAAATTACTGCTTGCTATTAAGAGTGTTTCATCCTCACGTGCTCTCACTGGTTAGGGACATTGTTCTGTAATGCTTGATGGTAACTTCTGATACACGTGCAGCCCTTGACCATATGCAACCATGGTGGCAGTATTTACAATGGTGTCAGGTTTTACCACAAACCTCTAAAGTGCTAAGAGGTTTCCAATAGCCAGGATCGTGATGCCACTACTGGCACACAGTATTGAAAGCAAATTGCTGTAGACTGCATTCACTCAATAACAAAACTCGTCTTTTGACTGCTGGCCCAGTCATTTGACAGTGAGCCTGAAGAAGAGAACCAAGTAAAAG
>NW_010206418.1:36665-36969 GCF_000695765.1 Mesitornis unicolor | reverse complement strand
TATATCTATATGAAACTAATATATATCCAGCAAGATATTAAACTTGCTGAAAGTGTATAGTTTCACTAGTAAATTTTATAAATAGTCATCAGTACATCTTCAGTCCTCTGAAGAATTGAGATTCTGATTATATGCTCCTGAAAAGGTGGTGCGGTGAGCGTCTTCAGACTTTTCAAAGTCTTGTATGTTGCTGATGGCTTCAAAAAAGACAGCTGGAGGAGGAAAGCAAAACAAATAGTTGTCATAGATACCAGTGACCTCTAAAACTTTATTGTTTTCATGTAACCCAGCTCCTTCTCAAACT
>NW_010206418.1:27679-36634 GCF_000695765.1 Mesitornis unicolor | reverse complement strand
GAGTGTGAAATTTCAGGATGCTGTATTCTCTCCAGTTATGAATGGGAGGGTGGGAGGTCTGCTTTTTGATATTTGTGGTGAACAGACATCTGACACTGACTGGGCCAGGCACAGGCATACCCTTAAGATAAGAAGATACATGAGAATCTCACTAGGTCCCTCACCTGAGGCACTTTAGGGGATCTGGTTATAAATGGAGAATGAAAGGCGCGATGACAAGGTAATAGCACAGTTAGGAAAAAAAGAGAGAGGGCATTTTAAACTAGTCAAAATCAGACAAATTATATTATTAATGAGAATTTTTCACCTTCAGGTCATTGTATCATATGTCCTCGTGGAGTTGATTAAATGAGAGTTTTAGGAAGATGGGGGAAGAAAGAGCAAAGTTGAAATAGTTTATTTTTTTTTCTAATTGGGACAACTAGACCTGATGCATAAACAACTGTATCTACACTCTGTCTGGTATGAAAAGAGTAGCCAAATTATTGGAACTGTGCTACCACAGGTAAAAAGACTCAGAGATGGAGGGAATAGATTCGAGAGCTTTGGCATTCCACTTGTCCGTATGCTCAGTTCTTCAAGGAAGGGAGTGCTGCATGCGCCTTCTCATTGTCTCTGGATGCCATTAAAGAACAATCCCTGTAGATGGAAAACTCATCCATCTCTTCTCTGCCAAAAGAGCAGCCGCTTTGTGCCCAGGTGTGAATGCAAAGGAAGGTGGACAATGAACACGTTTTGCAGGTGTCAGTCAGACTGTAGAGATGTTCCTAGGGAAAAAGGAAGAGAATATTGATGGTTGTGCCTTCTTGTGATTAATCATGTATCGGTATTTGCTGTATTTTATTTAGTTCTTCCTCACCCTTCCTATTTCACCAAGAGACTTCTAGCAGTTAGCATCTCCCTGTGCCTGTGATGTATCTGACACCCAGCTCTGTGCCTGGAATTATTCTGCTAATACAGGAGAGCTTGCTTATCACCTGTATGATCAGGTGAATTGCTTAGATCAAAATCTGCAAGTAACCTGATGCCAGAAACCTTTCACGTTGCTTAACAGAACAGACAAACTTACCTGAACAACAAGTGTGCAGTTAATAACCTTTGTGTGTCTTTAAGTGTTTTTAACTGCACAGCTTTAAAAACCTTTCATACTGCAGTTAGACTTCTTGCTTTATATCCAGTGTATTTTTATTGTTCATTACTTCCACTGCTTCCAAAAGCTTTGTGTCAACAGGTTGAACTTATTTGTCAGGAAGCTGATCTCACATAAGTGAGCAGATGAACAGCTGAGACGAAGTAAAATCTGACAAGCTGAATGTGGTAGAAAAGGAAAGTAAGTGAAGTTAGGCCATACCAGCAAAGTGACATGGGAAAAGAGAAGAATCATGTGTGCACAGTTTAAGAGTTGATAATGAAAGTGTGACAGAACGTGGTGCGGAGAAAGATACCTTGATACAGGGACAAACAGCAAATATTTTGGTGTATCAGCAGTAGTGATCTGATGATCAGCAGTGATGATCTGATCTACTCTGATGATAAAAAAGAAAGAGGAGTTTTCAGTTAAAAAGAAAAACTCTAGCATAGTTTTCACTGCATTGAGTTTTGGTTGAGCTCCTGAGGAGACTTTCTGATCCTGATCCTTCTGTAGTGATGATAGAAGTTTATTACCTGCATGTTCTGATAGCTGTTGCATATATTTTAAGAAGAAAAAAAAATAAACCAACTGGGCAGTAGTTGTTGTGTACATATTGCAATAAAACCTTATCTGGGTAACATCATTGTCTTCTTGAATTAGTGTATTCTACAAAGTTTATCTCTTCGTGCTAAAAAGAAATTGTGCTCTTGCAGAAGTATCAAGATTATTATAAATCATTTAACTATGGCAGAATTCCATTGTCCTTCTAGGAGTATGGTAAAATAAACATTTACACTCATCTTTCTTGTATAGTATAATACAAATTACCCTACCACAGACAGATCTCCTAACAAAAACTGATAGTTACAGAGAGCCAGATCTGAAGTTACTGTATTTGCATCACTTTATTGAACCCTTTCAAAAAGAGTATTTATGTAATCACAACCTGTGTTTTGTTTGGTTTGCTAGCAGAGAAGCAGAAATTGCTTCATTTGCAAATTTACCAAAACTGGCATAGGACTATTTTCTTAATACAGTGTTTCCTCTGTTTCTAGTTACGTGGTGAATATAGGATTGATAGACAAGCTGTGCTGCTGTTTCCTCTCCGTTCAAGGCCCTGTTGATGAGAATCCCAAAATAGCAACTTTTCTACAAAATGCCACAGCAGTGTTGCGTGGGATATGTCAGCTATGTTTTGCTGTCAATGGAAGGTAGGTGCACTTGGTCTGTCATCTCTAACGTGTTCCTCAGGCAGCAGCATTGTAACCCTGTGCCAACACCACATTCGTGGAAGTGAGCATTCTGCTGAGGCTGTTAAACAGAACCCTTCTTAGTCACACCGTAATAACCAGTAAAGAAATAGTGCAGAAAATTCACTCTGCTCACCCTTTCACCATTGGACTGTAATTAGTTACCTGCACCGAGTCTTGATTCTTGTAAGTCATTTATCAGAATTGTAAACTTCATCTGCTTTACTGATCATTACAGAAAGGGTTTTATCACTACTAATTTTAAGTGTCCAGTCCTAAGGACTTCAAGAGGTATTTTATTATCAGCTAAAATCAACTTTTTATTGATTTGTCTCTAGAGCAGCTTAATTCAGCTCCTGTTCCTTAAAATACCACTGTCAGTAAGGGAATTATTTTTTCTGTAAAGAAAAGTATTATTAGGTTTGTTAGGGAATTTCCTAATGCAAAATGTTATCGTAACCCTAACCAGGGCTGTGGGGAGTGAGCATGAAGGCTGTGTCTGCCAGCAAATCTGGCCTTCTATACTGTACAGCCTGACACTGTGAGAGTCAAAATTTCAGCGCTTTGAGGTGCACATACTAAAACCTACCAGCATTAAAATGTTGCACATTTCGGGAGAAGACAAAGCTGATAGAACTTTACAGCTAATTTCTGAAGGGTAAAATGATGCTAGGGTTGAAAAACTAGAGTTAATAAAATGTAAGAAACAAAGTTGTAGGTAAGAGCTGTTGCTGGTAACTCAGGGGCACAAGCACATGGAAAAAGAACTGCAAGAAATATGAGCCCAAAGAGACCATCCCAACTTACTGAAATTTCCTTTTCTGAAAGCTGCCAACTTCACATTTTACATTCCAGGACAGCGCTGCCAAAAGTCAAATGCACACATTAAAAAAAAGAAAAAAACCACCCCAAAGAAACCCACCACCTTTCTCTTAGTGGAATACCAGTTCTAGCTGCAAGAGTGAGTCATTGGCAATTTCTGAAGCAGGCGCATGCTTCACCCAAATAACAGAGATCTTTTCACCCCAAAATATTACAGCACTTTGTGAGTACTTCCTTCAAGGCCATTTGTCCTTTGTAGCAGAATAATTTTGGAGGGTTGAGCATTTTTCTTTACAGTTGCACTAAGAAGTATCTGATCTTCCTGCCTGCATATAACAGCAAATGTTCTTGATTTTATCAAAAAGGTGCTGATTGGTCTCGATTTCCAGGTTGAATTGTTCTTTTGAGCATGAAAAGAAATGGGAGAAATTAACTTGGAGATTTCAAAACTGTTGTCTTTATCATCAAAAACTTTGGTGTAACTGACTAGAAAGGCAGTTTGAATCATGTCATCTTTCATGACCTTTAACTCTTGTTTAAGAAGGGAATGCAGGGTGTAATACTGTCATGTTACAGAAGTCCTTGGTATTCATAGTGTTTAAATGGGGAAAGGTATTGCCAGACACAGATTAAGGTGGCAGAAACAGAGCTCAGATTTATTGAATTCTTAAATATGTCACAATACGGTAGTACATGTTGCGTGATATATGATCTGCAGCACAAAAGGTGGCCTCTCTTTGTGAGAAATACAGATCCCCCTTTCATTCATGGTAAATAGGAGGAGGAGGCAATGCAGCCTGTTCAGTCAGAGTCCGGCAGCTCTCGTTCTCCAACTCAGTTGGTACATGCTTGAGCACCAAACAAACATGCCATGGTGTACTGCTCTGTACGTTAGAGTAACTGACCACTGATCATATAACTTTTGCAGTGGTTGCTGAGAGGAAAAAAATCTACTAAGTGCTGCCAGTGCTCTGACACTGTAGCATGAAAAGAAATATTGCCAAAATTACATCAGGCTTTCACTGTTGTTGCTAAAGCAATTTTGAATTGTTTTGGTTTTGAGTTTGTTTTGATACATCCTCCTGTATGTAGGATATTAGAATCCTCCTCATGTTTCCAGATTGGGAACTTCTCTATGCTCTTCAAGTGCTGCTTGTGTGGGGCAGAAAATTAATTTGTTGTTTCTTTTTTTTTCCTGATAGAACTATTTCAGGCTGTTATTTATCATATAAAATGTTGTCATTTCATATTAAATGCATTTGAGTATTTTTGTACAGTACACTTTATACTGTGTGCAGGTCTTGGCATGCTGCATCGCTGAGTGAAAAGCTGATAGGACAGTAGACACTGGGTGGCTGACATGCTGGGACCACAGTGCCTGCAACAGTGAAATCCTTCAGGAGGTAGAAATGGCCATTTAACACACCCAGTGTTGATCTGGACAGCTGCTTCATGGAAAACAATTTTATAGGTCTCAGTCAAGTGCGTACCTGCACATACCTCTACATGAGGCAAGGTGTCACAACAACAGAGACTGCTAGAAAATAGCCTCAAATTGTATTGTGTGTGTATATATCTATATATATATGTCAGCATTAAGTATTAAATGAGATCTATGGTTGATAAAATCTACATGATAAGATTTCAAGACATGAATGAAGATACATTTTTATTTCCATGGTAGACTTAGGAAAAAAGTCCAAAGTCATGGAGTTAGATACAATAAAGGAAAGTCTTGCTAATGTAGAAACATAAATTGGAGAATTCTCGCTTTTAACATCATAAAAAGTTATTGAAATGAGGGAATCCATTCTGAACATATGTTCTAAACATATCTTATTATAAGGAAAATATTTTCTTTGCATTAATGGTCAAGGTCTTTAAAAAGATTTAACTTTGATATTGATCTTACCCCTCAAATATTCATTTTAGGTGCTGGCTAATAAATTCTAGATTGATTCTTTTAAATGAAGTTTTGCTGTAGATGTGATAGCACATTTTCCAATGTATGAAGGATCATTTGTTGAAAACGTTAGTAACTTGTAACCCTATATGAACCTTGTTTTGATAATTTTATACCCTCATCTGTTATACAGTGAGAATCAGTGAGGGTGGCTTGAAACCTCAAACTAGAAGTCCCGTTTTTCTCATGCTGTGTTGCACCCATTGCTAGCAATGGAGATGAGAGCTCCTTTCTCTCTGACGAGTGAAAAAGCTAACAAAAAAAAAGTGTATGAGAGCTGAAAGTATTGTCCCTTATTGTGTGTAGTAAGAATTCATTAAGTGCAGCACATCTGAATATCGAACTATCTCTGCTGAGCAAAAGATGAACCTGACATTTGATACGTAGACTTGAAAATTGTGGCCATGATTACACTTACCATTTTTTGCTTACCGTTAAGGGTAATATGGACATGATGATCTCAGAGGTCTTTTCCGACCGAGCCATTCTGTAACAGTAGCCAGAATTGACAAAGAGACGTTTTATTAACCTGAAATAAAGCAACATACTAAATAGACCTTATATAAAATAACAGTGGTTTATATTGCCATATAAATGCCTTGCAACTTGCGTCCAATTCCAGATGACCAGTAGTGCTGTTCAGGATGACAGCCTTGTTTTCCAGAGCTTATTATGGTAACTATGAGAGATACAAGGCTTATTTTGGGCCCTTGAGTCTGGAATACGCATATGGAGCTTGCTTGGCTTGTAAACACAAGACAGAAAACAATGAGCAGGCAAGGTACATGAGGAGCATTAATAAAAACACTGCCATGCTGTCCTAGCTCACCCTTCCCTAAAAACAGGAGTAAAGACTAAGTAAGAAAATCTATGGCAAGTCCTCCATCAGCATAGCAAGGATCTTGCTTATATTCCTCTCTTTTTCTGCACTACCCAGTGTTCATCAAATCAATATCATCTTTTTCCTATAAGTCCCTGGAGTTAAGATTTCTGTCCTAGAAGTTCAGTTGTTACTCAGTGGAGGACTATTGTTAATGCTATATTTCACTTTTGCCCATTAATGTGAATGAAGATATTCACACTAACCGCAGACTTAATGAAGAGAGCAGGAGGAAACCATCAGCAGTAGTGCAGTTTAGGGTTAATCGCAAAGGAGGAATGGTCTCCTGAAGAGCAGTACAATGGACTAGCAACAGCACAGACACAAGGAAGAACGTGAGTTGTATGTAAGGAGAATATTGCAAATAATAGTTTTTCGAATTATGTAGCTTCTTGGGACATCAGCTTTTTCAAAATTCTTACATCAAAAGAAGAGCAAAAATGTCTGCATGCTCCCTCAGTAATACAGGAAAATCGAATCTCATAGCAGTGCAGTAGCTAAATAGTTACTGTTATATGTTATCTCAAAACAGTGGTAGAATGTGTATAAATCTGTGTCAACAACTAATGAAGTTGTGGATTACAAGCTGCAGTGGCAAAAGGCTGCAGATATATAGGGTTTGATCCAGGAAAATAGTGACAGTCATGTTGCAGATACGCAAGGAAGTAGGCTGGTCTGTTCCCAGTTTTATTACAGTAATTAAGATAATGTCTGTTTTGGCTGCTGGATGGTGAATCAGATACAAGACTGCCTGAACACTGGCTGTGTGGCTCACCACTTCCAAGGGACAGCACATCCAGCAAGTACTGTGAACTGTCTAAAACTTCTTGAAATCCGTGAAAGGTTTCGGATCAGAGCTTTTACACAGTGCCGTGACTCCTGGCTTGACAGTGTGAACTGCAACAAGTTCTTTATACTAATTTTATTATTATTTTGCCTCAAAATTTTGACGTCTCTTTCTAAATAAAATAAATTAGAAGCAAAAAATACAGATGATAGTTTTTAAATCCTAATAATAAAAAACCCTAGATTATATTCTAAGCCTTTTGAAAACTCATGTTTCCATTTGGCTTCATGTTTTTAATCAGGAGTATATATTTCAAATATACAAACATTATAATGTATACCCTTAGAGAGGCTTGTCTGCTTGTTAGCTCAGTTAGTTTTTAAAACAATGTATTTTCAGATATAAACAGTTTGCTCATATTGAAGCTTGGAGAAATTGTAGTTTTATACTTGTTCTGCAGAGTATGCTGTTTCTCATCAAGCTGTATTGAATTCCTGTTTTTAATAAATAGTGGTGTATTTTAAGCAATGAAGTACCACTGCTTAGTATCTCTCTTTCCTGTGATAGATATATCCACATTTTTAAATTATTAAACTTTTTTGTAAGTCATAAACCCTGTACCAATGCCTGAGACTCCTTGATAGCAGAAGCTGAAAAAGGTAATGACAACCTATAATGAAAATTCCTTGCATTTCATTATGCTTTTCCTTTTAAGATCCTGCAGGTTACTTGACTGTAATGTAAATATTTGCCTGTTTTTCTGTGTTAAATATAGAGAGTTGGTAAAGTTTGAAAGCCTATCTGTTTTCCCAGCTATATAAGCCGATGTAAAAAATCCAGTAAGTCTGGCTTCCCGTCTGTGATTAAGTGAAAGGGTTTTGTCCATACTGATTTATTTTGGCAGCTGTTACCAACACAGAGAGGAAACTTCTTTAAATGTGAGAATTAAAGGGAGGTACGTCCATAAGAATCTCCTCCCTTAACTTCAGTTATGTAAAACCTAGATATCTCGTATGACAATGTCATCTTGTGGTTTTAGGGGTTTTATGGGTTTTTCAGTCTGTGTCCTGACAGTTAGCACTGAATTTTCACTGGACTTGCCTCTAAGATGCACTAAAAATCTGCTGAACGTATGAAATCCGCTGTTGTACAGACTTGAACAAAATCACTCAAAGCAGCATGCACAAAGGTTCATGCTTTATTTTCCAACATATGATATACTCATATAGGTTTTTTTCTGCTTTAAAGCCCACAACCAGTATGAATAACGTCTTTTACCTTTTTATTGTAAACATTTAGGCTTAAAGTGATTATAACTGACAGTTAAAACCAACAGGAGCCAGTGGCCTGTTCATATACACATTAACTGTAATACAGGCAACATCAAAAATAAACGTTTCTAACAGTTCCTTCAATCCACCAAACCTAGCAGACAGGTTTACAGGGGTTTTTTAAGTTTTTTCCTGTGGTATAGTTTTAAAAGTTCTGGTCTTTTCTGTGAAAAAAAAAATAATACTGCTTGCATTTTGAGTTATTTTACAGTTGACTTTTTTATGTATATTTTGATTCATTCACTGCTCCAGAGCAGCACAAAATGGTAAAAAGACTTTATCCAGCAATGTAAGCTTTTTCATATGGAATTGTTTAAAAGTAATGATGGAGTGAGAGTTGAAAGCAAGCTAACTTTAACCTTTGGTAAAATTGGTCAATCTTCTTATTGCAGATAGTCACCAAAAATGCTGTGAGGTATCATATACGGTAATTAATTTGGGGTTATCATTTGACCATGAGTGGTTTGTTTTTTTCCTGTTTTGTACTGTTGAAAAAGCTAAGATTGAAATTAAAAAACACTAGTTGGCAAAAGGGGCTGTGCTTTCATGTGATATTGTGGAAATAAACATTCTAGTTACTTGAGTGTAGTTAAGTGACGGTTAGCACAATTTGGCTACTGCATACTGCAAAAATAAATAGTTGTATATCAGAAGCTGTTTTAAAGTGAGGAGTACTAAGGAGTCCACAGACACACAAAGCAAAGTTGTAGAAATCCACGGAGGTGGCACCTTTTGCAGCCACCGGGGTTGTTCCTCAATTGCAGCCAGGTTGATGTGCCAACATGGCATG
>NW_010206418.1:15835-27648 GCF_000695765.1 Mesitornis unicolor | reverse complement strand
AGGAATCCACATAAAGACACAGCTGGCAAGGCCAGGTGATGGGTCAGGACGTGTCTCTGCTGGTTCCGTTCAAACGCACTCACTTAAAGACCACAGAGCTTCAAAATGAAGATTTTGGGCGTGGATTCCAGGCATAGGAAAACGAAAGTAATGCGATAAATTGTTGTGCAGTATAGCCCCACCCAAAACAGACTTGAAGCTGTAGTATTTTTTCCACTTTTTTTATTCTTTACAAAGTAAATATTAGGGTTGTTATGAGTTTTACAAACCACCAGCTGAATGTTTGTGGTTCTTCTTTTGCAGCAGGTAAGTGGCATCAAATTATAATTTTAATAATACTTTTAACTTGCTTCAGCTTGTCTTTTGAATGGTATTACATAGGTTTTGAGAGAATCATACACCGGTGTTCTTCTGAAGCACTATCGCTGCTGTTTTTGTGGCAGAGTTTCTTCAAGGGTTGTTAGGAGTTGAGTTGGCTATCACAGTATTAAACAAGCACCCTGCTTTTGGAACCTGTTCAGCAAATTCAGACACATTTGTCTCCAGCTGACTCTCCACAAATGGCTGACCTCTAACTGGCAGAGTTGTAGTGGAGATCCAAGGGTAACTGGTGGTAATGGAGTCACTTGTGTAACACCACTGGTACTGGAAAGTACACACAGCTGTGTTGCTTTTGTTGTTACTGTGTCTTACCTAAAGATCTGATGGCTTCTTTCAGAGATTTGTGAAGTAATTGTGCAGTCTTGTGTGGGTTTTTTTGTACAGTGTAGGTATCACTGAAATAGGACCAGGTCATTAGTCCTTGAGATAGCAGCAGAGGTTGCTGTGCTTAAAAAAAAATAATTTAGTGCCATTGAATATTCAGAGTCTGTAAACAGAAATAACTTGAAAAGAAATCACACCCATAAACGCTAATTTCAGACTAGATTATTCCTTGCACATGTGATCTAACTAATAAAAAGCAGCAGTCATCTCAGCAACTGCTTTCTAAATGTAAAGGTGTGAGTGAACAGTGATGGAAGCAGATGGGTGTTGGTAGAGTGAGTTGTGTACAGTTCAAGTACTGTCCTATCATATTCACCTGGCTTCAGGGCTGCAGGAAGCCCCCTCCGAGGCTGTGCAGAGATACGTTGTACCCTGAGTGCTAAAATAACCTCCCAAAGCCTCCTGAATCCGCCCTCCTTCGCTTGCAGTGTGGCAGCCTCCTCACAGTGACTGTGCACACTCAGTCACCACCCAGCTGCTAAGCGATCCCTGCTCAAGGACACAACAGGAGATGTGGTGTCCAGAAGACCTGCTCATCAGTCTTGCCATGTAAAGCAACCAGATGTTGTTCGTGTTTTTAGTGCCCACTCATGCTACCTTACAGAAGAGGTGTAGTCACGAGAAAATGCATAGATCCTAGCTTTGAGGTTTGCTATAACTGCAAAGATAGTTTCACATAACTGTTGTTCTTTCTTCTCTTTAAATATTTAAAGCTAAGTTTGAAGTTAGCCCTGTAATGAGGCCTTCTTGGGATATGGAGAATGCAGGTCTATTATCTTGCTCTGCCTGTTTCTCTCTCCGTCTCTGGTGCAGGGAAGCAATGATGTGCTGTTACAAATAGAAATTCTCATTCATGAACATAGGCTTTGGGTGAGGTGGTGCTTTCTTACCTGTTTGGTTTTTTTTCACTTCACTAGAAGAAGTGAAAATGACAGAACAAGATGGTGATCACCAAAACATGGTAGCTGCTGAATTCTTGGTGTAGGTGCTCCATTGAAGACAAGTGTCTCTCCATAAAAAGCAGGATTAGTCAGCCTACTTAGGGTCTGTTGGAAACTTCACTGGAGCAGAGCATGTGCATAACAAAAGTGGTACAAGGTGCTTCTGATGCAGATACCAAAAAGATCATTTAGAGCCATTCTAGTCAAGGAAAAGCAGTTTTATTCTCAGCCCTCTGAGTGTCCAGTCTTTTCTGTGTTAAGCAGAGCTCTTCAAAGTTACAGGTTGTTTTAGCAAGTGGTTCTTTTTTCCACTACTCTCCCATTTCCTTCACTATTACTTGTTATAACAGGGAAAGGCACTCTCATCTAATTTGTCCATTTATAACATTTTCTCGTATCACCTGTCGTATTTTTCAGTATTAAAAAAAGAATAATATATAGACTCAATCGTTTGATGTTAACACTTTTTTTTTTTTAAGATGGAAACAGTAGATGAGGTAAAGAGCAGATTTTAATGTAGCATATTTTCAGTGTTACTGTTCACTGTAACTTAATATTTTAGTATTTCTTTTGATTGCCAATATAGACTAAATATATTTCCATAATGAAGTTCAGATGATTTACATGGTGGATTTGAATTAGACCTCAGAGTATATAAAACTTGTTGGATTATTTTTGTGCTTTGTTTTGTATTTGCCTGCCTTCCACATGTTATTTCACCTCCAGAGTAGTGACAATCATAGTCTTCCTTAGTAGTGGTGATGGTCCTGCATCATCATCTGGCATATTAATGATGTGAAAAAACGTGAATGTTATAAATCATGGAGGGATTATGTTAAGTGCTTTTGAAAGTTTGGATGCGAGAACGGAAAGGAGATCCTGACTTATTTGCCAGTCTGTCCTGATATCCTAGATAGCCTGAAACCTTCTCCACTATTTTATGTGCATACCCGAAGGATATCAGAGAAACCTATTTTCCATTTGCACAAGCTGTGCTGGTTTGTCTCGAGCATTTCATACTTATTTGTGCTTTGCTAATGTACCGTCTCCCATAATAACATCTGACTGAAATAAGTAGTAGTGTGTTTTGTTAAATGTTCAACCATTTCATTCTTAAATTCCTGCAGAACTATTTGATTAAAATCATCTGGTCCTAGTAACTTACTTTGCTACTTAGGTAGGCAGCTTGTTCCAGTCCCTGCAGCCCATCACTGAGGCAGTGAGAGGCTCCAGGGAGTTCTTCTCCCACCTCTGCTGGCTGCTGTTGCAAGAAAGATGGATGTAGGCTACTGACCTGAGACAGAGCTTGCATGGAGCCTCTAAAGTGCCCCCATGCCTCCGACTTTAAAACTCTCGAATTCCTGCGTGGTGTTGCGCTGGTATCCTGAGCCCATTTTGGAAGCAAAGACACCAGTATGTGGAGAAAGATATTTCAAGATACAACTGCACTGCAATTAAAGAGAGCATGGGACGGTGCCCAGATTATTGAAAGTGTTTTCTGGAAATGTTGTGGTTTCTTGACACTTAAGACATCAGGCTTTTTCCTTTTTAACAGTTTACTGTTTTTCTAACACTTGGCTTATTAGAAGTACTGCATGCTGGGCAAGTGTTCTCACCGAGTGCTGGTCTCCTTCTCAGACGGCTTAATGTGTCTTTCACAGATCTTGGAACATATTTGACAGTACACGTGAGGACCCCACAGGACTAACAGCAGCTCTTCGGTCTACAGATCTGGTTGGAGTCTTGCATATGCTGTACTGTGTTCTTTTCCACGGGACAATTTCAGATCCAAACACGGCAAGCCCTAAAGACAGCTATGCAGAGAACACAATCCAGGTTGCCATTCAGAGTTTACGTTTCTTCAATAGTTTTGCTGTTCTTGATCTGCCTGCTTTTCAGGTAACAGATGTTTTAAAACTTTTGCTTAGTGTGAAAATGAGAATTGTTGCTTATACTTTTGGTCTAAATTTTGTCATTAAGATCTTAGTTACTGAAGGAACTTTCAAGATAAAATGTTTGTTTTCTTCATGCGTAAAATTTGTAATTGTTGTTATTTCCATATAGCTGTAGCTAGCAAATGTAACCAAGAAGTGAAAATTCAGAATACGTGAATTGCTGAGTCCTGTCCATTACTACTTCTATTAAAAAACCCCTCACTGTTAGCACTGTACTTTTTAATCTAATAAGTCACAGAAAGGTTTAAAGAAAAAAGCTTGGTCAAAAGCACAAAATAACAGTTTTTCTAATGTGAAAGAACTTGCTTATATTACAGCTACAATTTATATTTGTCAGTGCTTTTAGTGGACACTTGCCACTTGCCACCAGATTTTACAACTGAATCTGACAGTCACTCAATTTTTTTTTAATTCAAGTAAAATCTTACTGACCAAAATTTGGAAATTTAACTTTTCATAACTTTTATTTATGAAAAAGCTCAAAAAAGATAACACTGAGTCTTGAGAAAACAGGTCTTTTCTTACCTTCTTCTGTGAACAGATTTCTAGTGTAAATTAATCATTTTGCCATACTAAGAAAATACAAATACTAGTGTATTTGTCAGATAAACTGGCAAAGCTGTTGTGTTCTTAATAAAAAACACCTGTCAAAAAGCATTGCTTTGCAAAACACTTTTAGCAGCATCAATCTTAAACAATTCGTCAGAATAGGTTTCTGTTTCATTGAATATGTAATTTGTATGTAAGTTGTACCACACACTCCATCTGAAATGCATTAAACTCGGCAAGAGCTTTGCATGAGTAAAGAATTTAGTATAAGGTATAAGTCTCCTTCAGTTTATGTTTCTTGACTTTGATTTTTAGTACATTTAGTATCTCTGATAACAGCAACAAGCAATTTGCATGCAGCAACATTCATCTGTATAGATCCAGTCCAGTCAGGGCTTTTTGATGGGGCACAGAAACAGTATATTTACTGGAGTTTCATGTAAAACACCTCTTATACACACCATTGACTCCCATTTCTTTCTGTAAATCAAAGTGTATCAAAATGGTTCTCTCCTACAGCTTGTTCAGTAGCTCTTGGTTTGAGACGGGACGTTTGTTTGTTGTGGTAGGTATTACCGATACACACCAGGGTAGGCATTGAACTGGGACAGCAAATAGGACAGGCTGCAGGGCTGTCCCACAGACACCTCAAGAAACAGCTATTAATTTTTAACGCGTAATCTTCCTCTTACACTGCCTGTATTTAACCCTCTACCAACTACCATTATATCTGACTATTTATAACAAACCATCAGCATTAATTCCCAAATCCCATGATTTGCATTAGTTTTTTCTAGATCAAATGGAGCAAGATAGTAATGATTGCGTAAAGGGTGGTAGAAAACTAACCCGTGTGAATTCTTTCATTCCGATCATCGATGCAGGGCTCTGCTCAGGAAGTATCCACTTAGTTGTCTCTCTGAATTGTAGGCATAGTGCTGTTTGTGATGGACACACTGGTGTAGTGTCAGCAGCTATCCCTTTCCATGTATTAATTGCTTTGTTTCTGTAATGTTGAAAAATCAACTTACACCTGAGGCAGTTTGCTGTCCATTCTGACCTCATGGACTGTAGCAGGCCAGCAGGCAGCAAAAGGAAAAAGCATGGTTTATGTACTGGCTGATTATTATCTCTAAGGAATACTTTTATCACATAGTAGTAGGACTATAGAACAGAGTTTTTGATTAACAGAAGAGGTCTGGTATTCTAGAGTTTGCATTAGCACAGATGGCTCATGGATATATATTTCATTTAATTTGACAGTCTAAACAATTGAAAGATGGTAGTGAGAAACAATGCAGGATCCTGAGCTGATATTAATTCTGGCTAAAAAGGAAGCATAGTTTCCTTGAAAAATTAGTTTAACTTTTATACACAAACTCAAGTGCCCTTTGACCTGTTGTTATCAGGGAAGGTTAACCTTGGAGTGCTAGGTCACAGCATGCGTGGACAGCACTAATTAAATAAGGTCGGACCTAAGAACTGGCATTTACATTGTGTAAAGCAGTAAATGGTGGCCGTATTGTGTGTTAAATTTTGAAAATAAACTGACTTACCAGAACGCCTGAAGTTCAAGATGGAACCACAGCTGAGTCTGTTTTAATTGTCAAGGATTCCACTTTTGCTGGGTAGATTTGGAACGAGCTAAAACTAAACTGTACTACAGACTGGGATTTATGTATAGTATGTGTACTCAACACAGGCTACAAGGTATAAAAATGAAGAAAACTCTCAAATAATAGATTTTCTCACAGGCCTCTGTTGCTGTTTCATTAGAGTTAGTAGACTGTCATGCTTATTCTTTGTGCTTTAGTTTTCCCCTTTGACCTTGTGTCGCTCTGTCTGTTTGACATGTTTATTAAATAGAAGCTGTAGGCTGCGCAGATAAAATCTAATTCTGAATCTCCATGTTACAGCAATTTGCCTACTTTTAAAAAGCATACCAAGAAGCTTTGCAGCTGAGTGTTCTCTCCTTTTGGATGCTTCTAGACTTCTTTTAATGTTTGAAAACTCATTATTTGTTATTAATCTTTGTATTCCATTCAGAGCACAAGTTATTAATGAGAAATGTATTTTACTCTTTTGCAGAAATTAAGATGGTTTTGTTTCTTTTGCTTATTACTAAGAAATATTATTGGCATTAAGTTTTCCTGGAACATGTAATATATGGCAAATGAAATGGTCAACCTAATGCTACACTGAATGTCAACTAAGTAGAATCCAATTTTTCTTGTGTCTCTTTAAAATTGGAATTTACTCTTGCAGCCCAGTTGTAAATAAGAAGTTACTGAAAGTGCTGATTCTGTCCTCCTCCTCCTAAGTCACCACAACAAGGAGCATAGTCTATACTTTGGAAAAAAAGAAGTGCAATTGATGTGTGTGTTTTTCACACAATTTCTATAACATACTGCTAGATGGTAATTCCTGTTTCTTGGCCTTTGTTTCAGTCCATTGTGGGTGCTGAAGGACTGTCGCTTGCATTCCGACATATTATCAGCTCTCTGCTGTGGTACTGCTCCCAGCACACCTGTGAAGGATTGCTACACGAAGTCATTATTTGTGTCGGCTACTTTACTGTAAACAACACAGATAATCAGGTAAGGCAACTGGAAAATGGGATCAGAAGTCATGGATCCCTCAAGAAAATGAATCCCTTCAGTGTTGTTTTTGAAGCACTTAGGATTCCTATGGGCACAAATATATGTGTTTGCAAAGAGAATCTGAAGTTGCATCTTAACACAAAAACATTACTTCTGTGTGACCATAAGCAAACTCCATGTTCCTATGCAGACAGTGATGCTGACGTTGCATTGATTTTAGCTAGCCTTACTCACTGCCAGGATATACTCTGCAACTGACGTTTTTAATTCCAAGTTCACTTCATGTCAACGTGATCAAGTGGCTGTCTAAGCTAGACATGGCAACTAAGCTAGGCTGCCATGAAGGCACGGCCTCACATGCCTATGTAGCCATCCCCCTGGTAGCCAGAGAGCTCATTTAAATTTAAGCCATTCTATTCCTCATGTCTGTTTAGGAGTAAATACTCAGTGGAAATTCCCCTCTAGCTTGTTTGATTGTTGTCCACTTTTGCCAGTGGACTCTGTGACTGCTCATACTAGTAAGAAAAGCTTATAAAATAAACCAGACACGAAACTTCACAGCTATTGCAAATACTTTAGTCTTAAAAGTCTCTAAGTTTCTGCAGCCTCTTGGGCAGGGCAGAAGTTGGCACTTGCTCATTTTTATTTTTTTTTTTTTTGGAGTATGTGAGCCTGGCTCTGGATGTGTAGGAACTGCACTATGGTGCCTACGTCTTTGCTAAGATTCAGCTGAATGCTGTTCTGTGAAATTACTCATTTTGGTTCTCTCTCCAGACGTGTAATGCTTGGTTCCCGTTTTTGTTCCATTTTTGGGGTAGGGGTTCAGGATGAGGAGCTTAGTTTCCTCAGTTAAGCCAAAGAGCAGAAGAAAAGTGTTACAAATTGTCAGCAAAGGCTTATAGAAAAGCTGCCTGATAATGTTCTTACAGTTGTTGACTGAAATTGGAACATTATAATATCTTAAAGCTGACAATATTGTCAGAGATATTACATAAATATATAATATATTTACATAGTAATGTTTCTGTGACTTTGGCCACAGGCAGTGGGAGGATCCTGCAGCTGTCCTACCTTGTGCAAACAAATCCCACTCAGGATCAGGGGCTGACTGTGGGCAACACTTTTAAATACGGTTGTTTTGAAAATCCACGTGATATTTCTGCCATTTTCTGATTCCCGCTGCTACACAACGGGTCATGCTGGCATCCAGAAGTGCCAGCAAACAATGTTGTCTTTTCTCCACAGTTTAGAAATTTCTTTTCTGGCACACAAGTATAAACAGATGTGATTCATTGCACGGAGGACTTGCAACTCTAAATGTGCCAGGAATAGCACAGAAGAGGGATTTCCTACCAGCGCTGTCAGAGCGGTCTGTAGCGACCGTCGCTGTTCTGCGCTCGTGCCCTGGGGCCAAGGCCCAACCCTGGCAAGCAGGCCCTGTGCCATGGCAGCAGCTGGCTGTGGTGGCTGCCGAGACAGCCAGGCGAGAGACAAAGGATGTGCCTAAGGAACGTGTTGCTCTTTGGGCACGCTTCCCAGCTGGCCATTTTGCAGTGTCTTGGAGTCTTCAGTGTGTGCGCTGGGGGTTGAGTTTAGGTCTTTGGCAGAACCGCTGTGGTATAGTAGTAACTTGTCATACGCTAAAAGCAGTCTTTTACGGTGGTCTGCCTTGGTGGAACTAGCTCAAGAGATGTCATGACATGCTTTAACTTTTTATTTAATGGCTCATATTCCTATTTGATAAACTTTTAACTGAAAAAGTGGCATTTTGGTTTGGGTTTGTGTTTTGGTTTTTTTGTTGCTTTTTATTTAAAAGAATATATAGAAAAACTGAAACATTGTTCACTCAGGTACTTGATATATGCAGGGAAGTTTTTTTTTAAGTAAAAGGACCTATTTTTCCTTTTACTACAAGGCAAAGCAGTAACACTTGCTTACCGTCGTTACTTTGGCGTGCTGTTAGTGCTGTGACGTCCAATAAAGATACGATGGTTTTCGTGAGAAGGGAAGTGCTTTCTAGTCATCCAGTTATGGTTTAATTTATTATTACGTTTTGAGCTTCCATTTTTTTCTTTCATTGTTGATTGTCTGCAGAGTTCTGCTAAAAATAAAAAGTTGGTCTCACAGTGAAGGCTTTCAAATAGTAGGCTTGAACTCCTGGGAAGAACTGCATAACAAAAATAGATACACCAGGCTTGAGCTGTGAAAACAAATTTCCATAGAACCTGATAGCTCTTTTTATTTTGTGTTTGAACAAACTTTTAAAGATTCACTAACTGACACATTAAAACATGTTCATTATTCTTGCAGTCAGATGTACCTTTGCCTTGAAACGTTTGTAGTTTAAGTAAGTCTTTTTCTGTCTAAATTTGTATTCCTTATTACAGACCTTTGTATGTTTTCATTCCTTTCAACTGTCAAAAACAAATAATTATTTGGAGTTTTTTGTGTGCCTTTTCCGATTCCTTTGTCTACCCACATGATCAGAGAAATCTCCAAAACAGTGTACTGGAATAAAGAAAAAATGGCATGAATTATTTTTAAAGATTGCAGTTTCCCGTTTTGGAGAATAGATAGATTTCTAAAAGGGAAATTTTACAGCCTGTCAACCTCAGCATTGACCTTCTGTAGTAGTACTGTGATTTAAGTAAGTGAATTATTACCACTATGCAGTCAAAATAATAAAAGGGCAATTTCCTCAATATTTCACATTCATAGAAGAAAATCTTCCCAGAGCATCTTATGCCAATCATTTAATGTGATATAGGTTTGTCTGGTTTTATTACATTATCTGTAAAAATCTACATTTAGTTGAGCAGCAAATTAAAAAGGAAAGTTTTTTTTCCTGTATAGCTTGGAGATTCATAATTCACTGCAGTTGCCAGGAGCCCCAGATCAGAGGTGGGCCTCACGGTGGGTCTTGCTCACGCAGAGACAGGGGCTGGGGGCCCAGCTCACGTTTTCACCATGGTTGGCTTTTGATCCAAGCCCAAGTGATTCTGTCCAGGAGCAATGAGGACAGTGGGTTCCTAAGGAACACATTCCTGAGTGTTTTGATAGTGCTTGCTGTGTTTATTTTAAAAAGACTATGATTTTGCTGACTCTGCCCACATATATTAGTAATATTCCTTTTCCTTTTTCGTATTTTGTTTTAACGTTCATAAAGCTTTTTCAGGGCAGCTGCTGTCACTGAAGAAATAAATCAGTTATGAAACTGAAAATTTCAAAAAGCAGAGTGTTACTTTAATATTTTAAATGCTTTAACATCATTAGTCAAGCCTAAACTGCACTGTCTGTTTTGTATCCATGCGTGAACTTTTGTTTACTACAGAGTTAGACAGCCTGCGTTTCACTAGATGGGATTTTGTAATCATGCCGCAGCGGAGCTTGGCTGTATTAGGCATCTGCTTTGCATGACCGTATGATTCTCTTTTTTTGCCCACCATTTAATCTACTAACTTAGAAAAACAGGTCCCGTGGTACTAAGGAGAAGGGAGTGAAATGAAACTGCATAATAAAAACAATGTCCAATCTTTCAATAAGCCAACCGTGCTATATCAGACTATAGGATTACATTTTCTAATCAAAATGTTCCTGTTAATTAAAAATATCCTTCTATTTTATTACATTTTTATTCCCTTTCATTGTTTGATTTAATTATTGTAATGAATATAATTAGCATGTGCTGTCAACTAGCTTCATTTGCATATTATATTGGATAATTGAATGTGGTCCTGTAATTAAATTAACATGAATGACAGACGATTTGGCTTCTTTCACATTGCTGTATTGGGAATAAAAATCTTTCTGTATTCATTGCAGTTAGTGAATATTTTTCATATGAAAAGTCGTCACAAATCAGATCCTCAGACTTGCCTGACAGGCTCCAGGAGAAGTTGCATTGTTTCTTTGTGTTGCTATGCTTTTATTCAAATAAAAATAGCTTTTGTTCTTTCAGTCTTGGACACACACAATATTTAGAGTGCTCTAGAAGAATCTCGCTAACCTTTGGGATTTGTAGAATACGGAACTGTATAGTTCAAACTAAATATATATAGTTTGAATTATTGTCAAACTGAAACATATTACTACTAGATCGCGAAACAAAATCTCTGTGAAAGAGCCAGGGAAAAGTGTATGCAGCTTTTGGAAACAATGCTAAAATTAGGGTTTGTAGATAGAAGTTAAAAAATTCTCCTAGAATGACCAATGCAATTGGAAAAATTTGGGTACACAAGCCATGTGTCCTTGAAGAACGGATTTCATCCCCAAAAGTTTGTCTGCCAAGTTAGTCAAGTCTAACTTATTTCACTATCACTCCAGACCTTTTATCCCTTAGACACTTGTGTCCATAAGAATAGTACATTATCCTTATTGTAAACTTACAATTAACTGAAATGTTAACATCTGATAATCCATATGTTGAAAACAGAAGCACACAGAATTAGATTTAATAATGTTGTTCTCTTAGAAATTTATCCTTGCTGTTCAGATGTGGAAAATTAATCGCAAAACATGTTTCAGGAATACGAGCTGCCTCTGGTTAAAGGAATAAGGAATGGTAAGATTAGAGCATGTTTTGGGAGAGGAATTTCTCCTGTCTTAGAAATATAAAATGTCACACAGCAGTATCACAGCTCTAAATATAATGTTTAAAGAAACCAAAATATGTGTTAGGCACAATTCTGGAAAGATCGTGAAATCTATGACTCATTCCCAGCACAAAGAAAGCAAGGTAGATAGTCCCCAAGAAACGCTTCATCCTGAGATTATCTTCTAACTTTTTTGTTAGGCAATTGACTTGTAGTTCTGTTTTCTTGCTTTTTAGCATTCCTTTCATGCGGCAAGTCTTACTTCTGTCATTAAATAGCAGTGTGCTTTGTCCCACAGCAAGTGTGTATTACTTACATATATACGTACATGACACATCCTAACGATGGTTACAAGTACTGCTAGATTGGAAGGGACACGTACAAAGTGACTTTTGGTCTAAAGGTGCCTTC
>NW_010206418.1:0-15804 GCF_000695765.1 Mesitornis unicolor | reverse complement strand
TAGGGAAAGTATTTTGTGCGTTTGACAGCGTTGGTGCGTATTGAGTTTCAGTATGTGGCCAATTTCCTCTACTGTTAGTGTGAAGAAAAATACTTCTAAAATGGAAAAATTATGAAAATCAGAAGCTGACAGGAAAACTTGGAAGAATGGTTATAAAAGTATTATGTTATAGTTTCCATATGGGTTGTTTACTAGAGGCCATCATTAAATTTTCATTATTTATGTTGCTTCTGGGGCTATGCAAGGACTGAAACAATTTAGATCTGGTAGGCAGGGTTTTTGAAAATAAAACAGGATGCGGGAATTGGTAGTTATCATATAGTTAATGCCCATTATTTATAAGTAAATAGTATCTGAAAATACTTAATTCTGATTTTGTTAGTTCCTTTTCAGAGGAGGGATTTTCAGGAGTACAGATTTCATGTTGAGGTTGTGGGTTCACTTCTTTAAACCATTAAAAAAAACCAAGCAAAACCAAACCCCAACCCTACAACCTTTTGAAGCTTTATAGGTTTGGACAACAATATGTCTGGTAAATTTTGTGGAATAGATGATTTTGGCAAGTGAGTAATTCTTGTGAAGTTGTAGACTTGACTACCATTTAGGGACACTTCAGCTTGTGAACAAAAAAATCCTGAAGGATTAAACTCACCAAGGTAAAATGGAGTAAATTAAAACAGATCTGTAATGTGTGCTTTTTCTCTATCAGCCTTACATACACAGGCCACATAAACGCACTTAAGTGAACCGATGTCTTCACAAAGGATGGCATTCCTATCTCGGCAGTCGGTGGGAAGTGGGGATGCCTCTTAGGTCATTTGTCAGACACCTTTGTTGGTATTTGAGTTTACTGATGAACTCTGTCACTTTTAAGAATGATCTCTGACAAAGCAATAAAACAGCGGCACATGCACGTGGGACTGCGTATTTCATGCATCACGTTTCAGCTGTATTTCTAACATTCCAGAATGCATCTCATAACTTCTTTTTTTTTGAGAAAAGGTGGGGAAGGTAATTTAATATGAGCAAAGAATTACCATGAATTCAAGTGTATTCAGTTTCAGTTCATGGCTGGCTGATTCTTCTAGGAGAGGAAGAGAATGTGTATAGGAATTAGTATGAGAAATTAACCCACTTAAATTTATCTTCCTGTCTTAAAATGTAAACATAAAATAATAAACTTAGCTCCCTATGTCGTAAAAGCCAGTACTTTCAACAGCCTTAAAATGAAGTCTATAGCCAAAGCTTATAGATGAAGAGAGCAATCGGCTAATGCTGCTGCCTCTGGAGAGCAGCGTTCTAATCTTATTTTGTTATTAATCATGAATAAAAAAATTTGGTGGTCTCAGCTGGACCTTTGTGCACATCAAAGAAACACCACAAAGTATAATCCTGCTTAATAAGCAGTTTCTTCTCAGCTAAGGCCTGAGCCTAGAACTCGACGGGTTTGGCCGGTGGAGATGGGCGCAGAGGCTTGCACAACGCTTGCCTTCACTCTGCCTCACTCCCACCCAGCCTGTTGCTCTCTCCTTTTCATGAGAATTAAATTTCACACAGAAATTTAAAACAGAGTCTAAAGCCTGCAAATATTTAATCAGGCCTTGCGAGCTATTGTCTGTCTTGCCTCGTGTGTGAGGGAACTCCCTGTACTTCCCCCATAAACTATAAGTTTTCCAAGTCTCTGCAGACTCACAGTGACTGTCCCCAATGTCGCTGGCCCCACACAGAGAGGATGCCAGCCTGCTCTGTTCACGGCTTTGGGCTCAGGCAGCTGACAGTTCTTCCAAGCACTTGGATGCTGCTCTAAGGGTGGGAGCCTGCAAGAGGCCCAAAAAAGTCTCCCAAATCCATTTTGTTGTGTTCAGCTCAAGTAACACTTGATTGAAGTGATACTGAAACATGAAGAAGAAATAAAAGGCATTAAATCTTGCAGAGTGAGTACTATGGAAAATCTTGCTCATCTTCCTCTCCCCTTAGCGATGGGTAGGTTGTAGCACATTTTTCATGGCAGAAAAGTACATTTTCTTGCTGTCTGTTTGAAGCTTTTCCTCAGCCAGCTGTGTAAAAAGTCCAGCGGCTCAATGTTTCAGTCTTTTTAGCTAATGGTCAGATTTTTTCACAAACCCTTTACAGTTATTGTGGAAGGCAGGGCAGACAAAATGTACTAGTAATAAAAACTCTTATTTGCACGTAGCGTTTTGGAGGGCAACAAAATGCTTGCTTTTGAAGAGAGAGAATGCTCTGAGAGACAAAAAAAGAGTTTCTCTGTTTTAGACTGTAATATTTTAATTTTGACCCAAACTAGCTGTCTTCAAGGATGATGGCAGAAACCTCTGCCAATGATCTGTTTGAACTTCTCTTGGCTAAGGTCCTGTTTCTTCTCTGGCCTTTAAATCAAGAATTCTTCATTCACATCAATTGAGTTTCACCTGTGTAAATGCTTAGAGAATCACACCCAAAGCAGCAGCTTAAAATTACAAGTGGTGCATTATGAGAGTTGAAGATACATAAATGTGAAGATCATACTTCAAACACAGTGCAGGGCTGCAAGGGCTCATTGTCATCCTTTCAGTGAATAGTACCCAAGGATTTGAGACATGGCACAATGGTTTTGGGTTTTCTTATTTGAGCTTACAGAATATATGTATTTCTCTGTATGTTTGATGTACAATAATACTTCTCTGATTAAAAATTATTAGGCCAACTCTTAAACATATAAATCTCCTGTTACGTTCCTTTTGAAACTATGGAGCTTACCATTTTTAAGAAAGCAGTGATACCCTTCAATTGAACAAGGTGCTTAAGTATATGATTAACATTAAGCACGAGAGCAGCTTCACATGTTTAAACATTTATTTTTACGTTAATGTTAAATGCTATAACACTATCATTTTTAAAGTCAAGACATTTCCTTAATACGTTTTCTATTTCAGGCGTTAGATTTCTATTTTATGGTGTACCCTGGATGTTTGTAAATTCAATGCATATCAGAATTGTTTCCATTCTCCTCTCATCACGTTGTAATGGAGCTTATCTTTTACAATATCTGTTTAATAGTATTTATTTATTTATTGCTGAATTTAATCTAGATATACTTTATTTGTTTTAACTAGGGTGACTTGTTAGTTGTCATTTTAGGTGACATTTTTTCAAGAGCTTTGTATAAAGAACTTCTTTATCTAGGTTTTCCCACTAGCCTCACTTTCAATAAACATTATTGCACCTTTACTGCATCACTGTGCTTGCCATTGTCCTGTCCTAAGTGCTCAAATGGCTTAGGATGGTTACACAAAAACTGATCAGATAATTTTTTCTTTGTTATATATACACAGAGCACTACTGCATCAGTGTGCTTAATCCATAGAGCTCGTTCAAAGAGGACAATGCTCGTAATGGGGTTTATAGGAAGACTGATGTTATTTCTGAACTCTGTTATCTTCTCTCTTAAAGCTTCCATAGGATGTTAAGAAAATAAACACTGGAATTTTTCAAACAGACAGAATTCTTATTTTAAAATTTGAAAGCATTCTGGAACATTGGTGCTCCAATTCCAATGCTTCTGATAAATGTTAGGAGGAATTTAGAACATTCTTTGCTCAGAGCCTTGCCGATAGTGGAGTTTGCAAAATGGAAAGAAAAGAGCTTGACCTTAAAACAGAAAAAGGGCCTAAGTGGTGACAAATTCTCCTGATTAAATACTCACAGTATGCGATCTGTTTATATAGAAGCAAAGAAATAATGCAGATCTAACTTTGAAGAGAAACTCTGAGCTACTAACTTAAAGACTTATTTCTGTTACAAAGTTATAAATAACCTGACATCAAATAAAAGGATTTAACTGTTTGATGGAATACTGTAGCTTCAGAGATTAGATGTGCAGCATTTCAGTTCCTGTTCAATAAAGTTATTAGTTGTTTGTACAAGTTAGAATTGACATTGATGTAAATGATAAATAAATAGACAAGAAACATTAATAGTTCCCATACCAACAGTACAATTTTAAGTTCCAAATGTTTATAATGGCCTTGTTTGAGTTTGGAGCCGTAGGTCATATGACATAGTGGAAAAGGCAAGGAGTGCCCCTTAGAGAACCATTAGCTTTTTAGTCTGAGTTGTTTGAAGAAAATTGCATCAGGACATGAAATACATTATAGCAGAAGAGCACAGTCAAGTAGAAGAGCACATTTTAATGCTTCGTTTCATAAAAATAAAAGGAAATTATATCAAGGAGAATGTTTTTCTAGAAAGTTAATTCAGCTCCCAGCAATAATCACTGTATTTATTTCTAAGTACCTATGGAATACACCAACTCAGTTGTTTCTCTCAAAGAGCTGAGGAAGATATCGCTGCAGGAAGTTTTAAACCTTACAAAGTTCTGCTTCATCTCCATCTTCTGGTATCCACTTCACGTTCCTATAATTTTGTCTCAATTTCCATTTAATATAAGAGCTACAACTCCTAATACTTTGTCAAAATTACTAAAAGAATTCAGCCTGACTGTAAAGTACTAAGCACACAATGTTGTCATGCAAAGTTAGTCATACGAGAGTGCTGCAGTTAAATGACTTACAAGGTTTTGTTCAAATCTTGACATTTTGGGGGTTTTTGTGGCTACAGACTTCAGTTCTTTCCTTGGCAAACTTTCTCTTTCTCTGCTATCTTAAAGCAGCAAGAAGCAATTTTGCCCTTTTTCAGTGGATGAAAGAAGCTGATAGGCTACAGAAAGCACCCGTAAGTCACATTGTTTTCCTGCTGCAGAGCTTCTAGGCAAGTATCCCTCTCTTACTGGGGAGGCCTGGCAGCATTTGTGCAGTTCCATGTGCTTGGATGGCAGCTAAGAGTTGCTGGACCTCATCTCTACCTTGGTAGTTGGACATCCCTCACACCCTGCAGGTTCATAGATAGGGCAGCAGCTGCTTTGACCAATTAAAACCATACCCTGTTGTGGGCTTAGGCTTGGACTCGATAACCTGTCCACTGTCGAACTGTCTGGAGGAGAACAGCTTCTTGCCAGGCTTAAACCAACTCATTTTTTACTTGAAGTACCGTGATGAGATTTTTTTAATCATTATTTTGAGGTGGGGGGAAAAAGCAACCTTTGAGGAAATAATTGACTAGAATGGTAAACATTAGGATTATTTTAGACACATGATAATTGTCTTGTAGCTTTTTAAATGTATGGATAATCTTCAGTAAATGATAATAATTGATTCATAATATTATGATTATCTGGTCTAGCACAGTTTAGTTCAATGAGAACCTGGCTTTCTGAAGCAGTTGGATACTCAGTTCTTTGTTTTGCCTCTGCATAGACAAAATGTTTGCTCCTGGCTTTCTGTTCCTACTTACCAGAAAATTAATTAGCCTCTTTGAAAGATAATTCCAGTGTTTTAATGTTATGTATAGACAGAAATAACTGACATGAATGATGCCTTCCCAGAGCTGCAAAAGTCCATGTGAGACAAGAAAACCTAAATCCATCAGTAAAACTAGACTAAATATTGCTCTAAAAATCAGCACTTCCACTCTGCAGTAATCCTGGACTAACCTTGCTTAGTACACAAGAAGTGAAAACGTTCTTGGTCTGAGACAGAACTATTTTTTATGTTACTTGTAATAAAATATCTCACAATATTTAACAGACATGCACAGGACCATTGAAAACCAATCTGTGATCATAATCTCCTTTAAATCTCTGGAAGGTTGCAGGCAAAGTTTTATATTCACCTAGTTTATCTTTTGTGTAATGCTTTACATATGTAAACTGTGTGCAATTACAACTTAGAAACAGAAATTTAGATTGTCGCCAAAAATGCTACTCCATCATTACAAAAATTAAATCTTTGCAACGCAATTTGATTGAACTATTAGTTCTTGAAAACTTAGTAGCATGCATCTGCATTATATGTGTAATTAAGATGTATGAACGTATGAATTATACGCATATATGAATTACCAGCTCACTTCAGTTTGGCTAATATTTGTTCAATATTTTACATACAGTAATTCTTCAACTTTCTGGCTGACATTCAGTTTTCTCAATTAAAATACTGTTTATTACTTACAAGATGCTTACAAACTCAGTTACCTGATTATGAAGATATAGTTTCAAAGACTAGAGGATTCTTACTTAAATTTTCCTGTAAAATTAACCATTGACTTGGTAAGATTTTACCTCTGATTTGACATGTAACTATTAGTTAGGAAGATTTTATTGCCTGCTTTGACAAAAATTCATATATACACATTTAAAAGTAACTAGTTTTCATTCATGATAAAGGGAATATAGAGAAAGATTAAGTGAAAGACAAATGTAAGTATATACAGTATGTAAATAGAATTAGGTGTTCACTGGAACATTTTCCCCCTGGTAGTTGTCATGTGAAGGTTGCCCTGTGTATGCCAGCAGTTCTCTCCCTGCACTTGCAAGCAAGGAAAGGAGTCGGTTTTTTGTGATTCTCATGCCTGCAGGGTCATCAGAAAGTTATGGTAGCTTCATAGAAAAAATTAAATGAGCTGCAACATTCCCTTTGCTACCTAGCAGAAAACTGCACCCAAGTCATTTGGGCCCATATGGTTTCTTAGTTCCCTAGCAAAAGCCTTCGGTCCTGGGCAGATCTCCTTTGCGAGGTGCCAGGAAGCAGTGGCAGGAGAGGAAGGCGGCTGTAGCTGTCCTGGTGGGAACGCAAGGAAGACCGCAGGATCCGGGATGGAATATCCTTCCAGCAGTCACCTCCGGTCTGTAGCCAGACACCCCACCTCAGTGACAGGAGGAGCCTTAGCTCCTAGCAAAATGATGAGTTCCCCTCACAACTTTATTGCTGTTCCATACCACAAGGAGCTTTTAATTTTTTTGATTGATTGTCCTTTTTTATTGCTCAAGTGCTGTGTGGCATATTGCTGGCTTTTGTCATTGTAGTCTGTTTTGAAAGACTGACTTTTATACTGCTTCAGACTTTCACAGCTAGATCTGCAGCCACTGGCTGAGCAATACACTATATAGTGAATATCGGCCCAAGTAAACTTTACGGAAAAATGGATTCCATCTAGAGACTAGAAATCATGAATCATGCTTTCCTAAGTGATAAACTTCAGAAATACCAATGCAGCAGATCAAGATAGTTATTGCGCTTGTGAGTGCAAAGTGCACTTTTGAAAGAGTCACACAGGAGTCTGGATTGCTGGTAGGGCAGAAAAGTGCCTGACCCTCTGGCTATTGGAGATTAAGCAAATTAGTGGGACATGCAGAAGGCTATAAACTGGTGGGAGTGACAGAATATAACTGATAGGCAACCTTGAAAGGTGTTGCTCAGTAAAAAGTTCCCACAGGTCATCACATCAGTCATTGCGCTGGACAGTCAGCTGGCGTGGATTCTGTAGGCACAACCTATGTGGTGTGGGAAAGCTGGTAATTCAGACAGAGACCAAGCAGGGAAAATTGTGTTCTTAAAGGTTACTTCTAGTAAAGATTGAAAGTAAACAAAATCAGGTATTGTAGAGGCATGTATTGTGCAGCCTTGCTAACCGTTGGCTTACACGGTGTAGAGGTTGCTTCAGTTCAACAGGAAAGGTTTCAAGATGCTGTAGCCTCCCATTTTCAGCAGGCTTTTCCACTGGGGGCAGGCTGTGCCCTTGACCGTGCTTTCTGGTGTGCAAACCCTGCATCGCATCCCCATGCTCTGGAACAGGGGCTCCACCTCTGAAACGTATCAAGGTCTTGAGTTTGGCTGGTAGCACAAATTAAAATTTTATTAATTCATCATGAAATAGCATTTCAGAAATGTATTTGCTGTCTCTTACCTGTGCATAGCTTGCGTCTTCAGGGGGTTATTCTAATGTTTACTGTCTTGGGCCAAAAACAAGCTAAGCTAAACAGGTGCATCTTCTTTGGAATTTATTTAAGCTAAGCACAGGCAAAACCAATTGGAATATCTATAAATGTTGAGAGTAAGCAAGATATTTTTAAAATGAAATTTAGAAAACATTCATGCGAGTTGCCTGCTCTGGATAAAAAAAAAAATTAGTTTGCACTAATTTGTCTCAATTCAGAAAATGAAAACCACAAGCAAATATTAATGGAACCTAGGCACATATCTGAAGTTAAGCAGGTGCTGAAATGTTTGGCTATGCAGAAATGCACTGATTTAATTAGGATCTTACTACATTTGACAGGCATCTCTGACTTTCAGGCTAGAGAGAGCAACAAGAAAAGCTAATTCTAGGTAAACGTGTGTGGATTCCAGTATGTGGCAGGAGGAAAAACAAGCTTTCTGCACTGGATTTCATAAGGAGTTTGTATCTCCTTTGGAGTATTTTGTAAGATGAGTGTTCTGGGCCTGCCAGACTCCCTGCGATCATTCAGCCAAGTGACTGTCTAAAAAGAAAAAAAAAATAAAAATCAAAAGAAGTCTTTTTCTATGGTAAAAAAGTCATAAGCAACGTTTTAATTTGTATTCTTTGTTATTCATCTGCTAAGTCGAGTGCTGAACTTCACTTTCTCCATGAAGAATATGTGCTCTGCTAGAGGTTTAGTTGTTTGGGCTTTTTTTCCAGTAAGGAGTGACTCATGATTATTTTCTTTTTCTTTTTCTTCTTTGTTTTTTTTTGTCCTGGAGTACATACTGTAGTGTATCAGGTTTAGTAGCTGCATTAGAACAATGAGCTGAAATCATTAAATTGATTCCACATGTGATAAATAGGAGATAAAAGCAATCGGCAGCACTTGTATGTACCTTCTTATATTTAATGTTGATAACATTATAGTAGTGAAAATGTTGAAAAGGTAATTAAATAATAATTCCATGGAAGATATTTGGGTATCTGCACTGTTAGTTTGGCAAGAGTTCACCAATTATCCATGGCATTTTTAGAACAGGTTAAGGAAGTGAAGTGTGAAATAAAAAATGGTAAGTCCCAAAAACTTCTCTTCTGCCTGTTCATCAAGTGTACAGTGACCATGCAAAAGAAATCAGGAGCTCTGTTGTTCTGTCCTGGATCCGAAATACCATCTGTGTTGTTGTGATTGATTTAAAGTGCTTTTCTGAATGTAGAATTTGCCATAGAAAGACATAGATTTATATAATGACCGGTTAATTTACAATTCAAACAGTGATCACAGACTCAAAGGGCAGCCTCTTGCTTACAAGGTGGATGCCGATAGTTAAGTTTAGAGTCAACCAAATGCTTCAGTGATATTTTTCTCAAAACAATGCCTGAATATACACGTAATTGTCACGTATTCAGCTGTCTTTTAAAAATTCCTCCTGTCTTTAAGGGCATTAAGACATTTCTATCGGTATTTTGAAAGATTTTCAATGTCTTTTTGGCTGGTGAACTGAAAAAATGCAAACTATTACTCTGCTGATCTTGTTTTTAAACTGAACTGCATTATCAACTGAGAGTATGCTCTCAAGGTATTGTAAAAAGTGCTCTGAAAACTTGTAAATCCCTGTAATTTATGTTCTTGTGGTCCAAATGCTTTTTTCTGTCCTTCTGGTTTTAATTTGAATGCAGTCTTGTCTGGGTGTGTACCTGTAAAATTGTGTTTTTCCAAGTACAATTTACAGTCGTGACCCTAAGTTTTACAGTGTTCCGACCCTATAGGAGCTTCTTCCTATGCCGAAAAGCCAACTTTGGGTCAGACAGCTCTTTCATATTATAATTTTCTAATCAAGGTTACTTAGAACAGATCTGATTTTGGCATCTTTTAGTTTATCACAAAGACTTTATAAGAATATCAAGTAAATTGGAAAGGTTCCTTTGCAGGAGACCAGTAATAGCATTGCCTTATTTCTTTAGATGTACACAGTTGTAAACTTAGCCTGCTTCACGACAACAGTCCCATTTATCTAAACAATTCTCCTTTTAGAGTCAATGGCGCTGATAGAAACTGAGATAAGAAATACAGATGGGAGGATCTTTCGGAGTCTCTGCTTACTGAAACTCCTTGCAGTGCAGCTTACAATCACCTTTTCTTTTTGGTGCCTGAGAATGCGTGGCAGACATCTCCCATGAAACAGAGTCTGCTCTAATTGCCTGAGAGCACTCTAGTAAAGGATGACGGAGCCTCGGGAGGGTGTTTACAGTCCCGGTGATCTCTTTCTTGGTACTTTTTCCCCAAAAGACATGCTTGCTATGTTGAAATGGCAAAGTTTGGGGGGTTTTGTTTCCTCTGTCTAACTTACAGTAGTGTCTTTGCTGTAATTCTTTGTCTTTTGAATGAAGGTATTAAATTATCTATTTTACTGCAATCTGCAGATTAATCTCCTCATTCGCTTACTGTCTTTTTGGGTGATACAGGAAAAAGAAGTTTCACAGCCTTGTGTTCTTTGTGTTCCTCTGTAGTAAAAATAATACTTGCATGCTAAAACAGAAGTTATTTGGACTAATAGTGAAGTCACTTAGCGTGACTTCAGCACGCTTGGTGGTTAACAGGAAGAGAAGAACAGATCGGTCACGTGTTTTAATTCTGTTGCATTTGTATTTTCAGATCATTGTACAATCTGGCCGTCACCCCACGGTACTGCAAAAACTATGCCAGTTGCCTTTCCAGTATTTCAGTGATCCTCGTTTAATCAAAGTGCTCTTCCCTTCGCTAATAGCTGCTTGTTACAATAACCCTCAGAACAAGATCATCCTGGAGCAGGAGATGAGCTGTGTTTTACTCGCCACATTCATTCAGGTAGCTACTGCAGCAACGTAACAGCCGTGTGCAGGGTAACTGCAACAGTTTTTCTCGCCTTTGCTGTGTATATGGGAATCATTTGACTTAAGTAAAACAAGTAAACAGCATTGAAGCACTTTAAGATTCTCTGCAGCTCTTTTCAAACCACAGATTATGCCTGTACTTGAGGCATCTTGTAACACTAAAAGGTTACCGAGTAGTTCAGGTTCTCCCTGTTGCATGCAGAATCCTGTTTTCATTAGAGCTAGGGGGATAGGATGTAGGTCCTGCCATTACAAGACAATTCTTAAAATATTTATTTTTTAAAAACTAGTGCACATATAGCATATGTGAAATCTGTATATTAATTGTTTACATACAAATGTACAGTTGTATACTGTGTACAATAGATTTACAGAGAGGACTGAACAGAAGTGTATATACTTTATGCAGAAAATACACAGAACATATGTTACCGGTCTAATCTTGCAATCTTTATTTTTGACAGTAAGCCACCAAGGTCATTATAAATACTGTTTTGAATAAGTATTTCCAGCATTTTTGTTCCTTTTGTCTGAACTTACATGCTGTGCTCTGTGTATCAGATATTATGCATGTCTCATGTTTTCCATACATTTTATTGACTGTTTCCAATAAATAAATGCAGGTTTTGTGAACACTCTGCTATGAAAAAATAATATGCTTTTAGGAGTCTAGTAACTCTGGATCAGTTACCTGAAAGTTACTCTTTTTCCTAACGCTTTACAGCTAGTTCAAGGGTAGGCTGCACAGATTTGGGAGAGAAGGCACAAGAACTAAATATTTACTAAAAGTCTTAGCATAACTTCAAACTTCTGAGTGCAACTACTTTTTATCCTTTTAATACTAAAATAATTGCATAGTAGTTCAAAAAAAGTTTGGAACTTAGTATCAAAAGAATTTGCCATATAGTAATGAACTTCTGGTTAAATACAGAGCTATAATTCACCTTTCACTTTGACTTTCTTATAGTGAAACTACAGATTTCAGTGCAGAAGTTGCAGCATCAAAAAATAACTTAACCATCATGGGTAAAAATGTAGCAGTTTAGTTTGGGTTTTTTCAGAAAAAAAAAACAGAGTGGAGGAGAGTGTTCCCTGTATGAATAATTATTTACCTTGATTTCTGTGCTGTAAGAGGGAGAATGGTGTTTAGATCCCCAATAGCAACAGCAAACTGTAACGATAGTTACAAAGGTCAACATTCTTAATTTGATTTCCAATTAGAGGTATATTTCAGATGCCAAGTCCACATACTATTCTTGCAGGCTTTAAAAAAGGTGTTATGTTAAAATACGGAAGATCCTTGCATGCTGTAAAATGTCTTGTCTTTGCTGACTTCACTGGTACTTTAGTATTTTACCCATTTTAAGATCTAATCCCAGATGTTGTGCACGCACGCACACACAGAATGAGAAGAACTGAGGAGTGCTCAGGCACCCACACACACAGAAGAGATGTTCCTCTGTGCTTTTATTTCAACTCGCTGCTGTTTGTCGAGCAAATCTCTCATTTGCTTCAGTGGAAGGTTTGGGAAAGACTATAAAATGTTTCCCCGTAACTAGAAAATGAGATTCTTCCTGTGCCAGAGAATGCAAAAAGAAGTCCTGTTTACGTAGACGTTTGGTGGTGTGTACAAATATAACACTTAAATACAGTGTGTTAAATGTGTGCAGCGTAAATCAAAGGAACATGATTGCTGGATTTTACAATGACCCACATCACATCTCCCTACCAACATATTTATTTCCATCATCTGAAGTTTGCATCATCCTTTTTATTTTTGTTACTTCTGTTTCTAGATGTGCTGATACATTAAAAAACATTTAGGAGTATCCCTGCTTTGCTAAAGTGTATCTCTTGTGTCAGATAATACCATCTCTGCTCAGTAAATACTTGTATAGAAGATAGGATCCTAAAAGTCCTCTCTGAACCATGGCAGCTGACTTGCCTAATGCGATGTTGTTCTGAGCAAAGTAGGGGGTGTCGCACCCTGTCCAATTGCAGCAGGGATCGCACGCAGTGCTGGGGACCTGGATTAAAGTGCCACCTCCAGTGGTCACACAGCTGCCTGTGGCACTGGCCAGAGTCGTCCTGGCTGGGGAAGAACTTCACTTACTCTCAAGGGATCAGGACCTCCGGCTCCCGGGTCGCTGGGAGGCACAGCCCATTAAATTAGGATAACTGAAGAAATTTTTAAGAGTGCATTTGAAGTCAGGAGTGTAAACCTAAAGCACCATTTGTTTTAAAGAAGCACAGCTATAGTAAATGTTCTCCTAAATTAAAAGTAACGGTAAGAACTATTTCATAAGAAGATATTAAAACCTTTTTTTTCCTCTTGTGTATTAAAGGTTGTTTTTTTTAAAAAGGTATGAATAAAGACATAAAAATTCTCTATATATTACAGAATTTAAGTAAGTGCTGACAGTATTCTGTTATGATATGTAGCAAACAAGCCAGAGTTTGTTTACAGATTTCATAGAGTATTAGTACTTTTGAGTGACCATAAAGACTTAAAAACATTGTTTTAATTCCTCCAATGTAAGATCTAAAAACCTGACACCATTTCTTTCTTTCCCCCCCATAGGATTTTGCACAGAGTTCAGGCCAAACGGATGCTCAGTTATCTCAGCAGAGGGGTATGTCTCGGATGCAATGGAACAGAGTAGCAATTGAGTAACAATGTGTAGATGTTATATTTTACTGACATTTAATTTTTTGAGTCTGCATCACAACAAAAGAAGTAATAGTAAATTCCAAAATTATTTTACAGTTTGGCAAGAGGCTCCCTAGTTTACATTCTGACTTAAACATGTGTGTCTTCCTGTCTGCAGCTCATCGTCCCAGGAATTCAGATGGTTAATCTTTATTAAATGCTATGCAGTATCAAGTCTTAAAATGTGATACTGTACGTGCACATATTTAATTAGCTGTCACAAAGGCTACCTGCAGGAGTTTTAGGCTGCAGAAGCCACATAGCCATGCCAGTACATGCGAGGAGCCAAAAATTAGTAAAATACTGTCCTGTAATTAATCCTGTAAAGTCTGGGAGTTTGCAGAAGAGCAGTGATTTTTTTCCGCCCCTCAGATGTCGTAAATATTGTGTAAAATGCAGTTCACCTCTTTAGGCTACATGTTTGAAAGAGTCTCAGCTAAGATGGCTGTTACTTGTTAAACACATCTGAAATTCAAGTGCGTTGATGGGAATCTGGTGGTGTCGCCCATATTTTGCATAAAGTACGTTTCTCAGACAGTTGTTTCTCCGTAGTGGCAAGCAGAAATCCACCACCTCTTTGCTGAACGTTTGGCAGAAGATGGGCAGTTCTAGGTCTAAACCATAAGCTTTTTGTTTAAAAAGAAATTATAAAATATAAAATTAACATAGAATTGTGGAGATTTTTACTGTCAATGTTATACCTCTTAGTCTGAGGCAGCTTTATGCAGTGTCTGCAGCACAAACTTTCCAAGATTGTGTTTGCATGAGAATCTGCTGGGAAAACATCTAAAATCCAAGTGGAAAACTGCTTTTTATTTTCGCTATTCAAACTGGTTGAACTTTTAAACAAAGATGACTGTGTGGTGACATGTGAGTGTGATTTCTAAACATTCCCCAGTTGCAAAAAAGCTGACTTAATTATAGTATAAGCAGGATTATTTTTATCCAGTATCTCACTTGAATGTGAATTATGGTGTCCGCAAACAGCAAATGGGAACAGTAACGCTGCTTGGAATAAAAACTTGAAAACACAATCTCCCTTGTTCAGCGCCGCGCTGCTCGCAGGGCCGGAGCCTGCAAACCTGTGCACGTGTGTGTAGTCCTGGTCACGTCACCAGCAGCACTCGTAGGAGCAAAAGCTGCATTTGTAACCTTGCTGTGAGCTTTGGGGGAATCGAGGAGCAAAACTCCTCCACGGCCCTTTGTGGCAAAAGAAGCCGCTACTCAGAGAGCACTGTCGAGGCTGCCGAAACTTGAACAGGGCTGAATCGGTCCCCAGCGGGTCCGAGATCATACAATGTGTAAAGAGGTATAATGTTCCAATTCCTAAAGCGAGAACCTTATCCAAAAGCTTATTAAGATTAAAAAAAAATAAATAAAAAAAGACTTTACTCATCAAAGCCCTCTCCCCCCATTTTTAAAACCTTGATGTCCGGAGCTCCACAGAAGTGTCACCCCATGATTTAAGAAGGTTTTGGTAGGGGGAGGGGAGTAAATTACTTGAAGTATCTCAAATTTGCTGCCCTATCATTATTCTTGTTTTATTGCTATTTTAAGAGGGAATAACTTGTTAATTTTATGTTGTGTCTTCAACAGAAAAATTTTTCAATTCTCAAGATTATCTTGAGCTGTCCAACAGATTTCCCCGCCAGTCCTGGGAAGAAGCTCGACAGTTCTTCTTGAAAAAATAAGTGGTGTATTTGGTCTTAAAATCCTTAACGTCCTCATGCTTTCCTGCTGACTACCTTCTTTAAAAGACTGTTCCGAAAAGTTTTTGATACTCTAAATACTTATGCTGTAGATACCTAATTTGCACTATTTATATCATAAGTACTGTAGATACTTTCAAGTTCTGTTTTGTAATTTTGATAATTTGAGTTTATTTAATTTCACATACACTTTGTCGTGATTTGGGTATTTTCTACCCTGGGATGTGGTGGTCCTTGCACTGCAGAACTGCTGAAATAAGATTGCAAATAGAGAAAATATGTTCTATATATCTTGTAATAAAATAACTTATTATGTCTGTAGTGCGACTTCTGCGTTACAAACGTTGGTGTGTTTGAATTGCCATGAGCAACACACGGCTCAGAGAGAAAAAAAAATAAGACTCCTAAAGTGTCTTTCCAGTTAATCAAAACTCTAAAGAATTTGTCAGGAAAGTTCGCTTATAATTTGTTGGTGCTTTGGGATAAGTTGCATAATACGAGTTTTTTAAGTCCCGCACATTTTTAATGTCTCAATACGACTTTTAACAGTGCTTGTTTAAGCCCCGTGATGTTCTTTCTCTAACGGCAACGGTTCCACGAAGCGAAATTAAAGCGTGCAAACGCCGCCCTGTCTCGGCAGGATTTATTGGTTTTATTGGATTTCTTTTCGCGTCGTTC